>NC_062533.1:527500-710000 GCF_022655615.1 Tachysurus fulvidraco
TCTAAATTTTGGTATGTTTTATATGTTTTTGAAATGCCTTTATGGACAGAACAGAGGCTGAAGAAATGTTTTCTTGAATTTTTATGGGAGGGGAAACCTGCAGGAATTGCACATAACACGATTGTAGGGGCGGTGGAAAAGGGGGGCTTGGGGTTAATGGATGTGGAACAACGAAAACATGCTATGAGAGGGAAAATTGTGAAGAAATACCTTAATGAAGAGCACAAAACTGAGTGGAAGAAAACAATGAATTACTTTTTAAACAAATGTGGAAAGGTTTTGGCTGCAAGACAATGACAAAGAAGAGAATATGAGCTCACATTGGAATAGGAAGAATTGTGTAAATAATTGGCTGATGGACTGACAATAATGGAAGGGAACTGTGAAACAAGGAAGCTGCAAAATAGAGATTACATCATCTCCTTTATGCACTTGCTGGTCTACCCTGTGGACAAAGAAATACTACACAGATTGGAAAGATGAGGGGTTTCTCCCATATCTAAATCAAAAGATGGAGTCATCAGGGTACAGACAGAGAAGACGGAACAAGATTTGTAAACACTCCCTTATAGCACAAAGCTGAAAACAGCTGAAGTGCTGCAGTATTTTAGGGTAAAACACAGTCACCAGGTGAAGACCTGTAGGTTGTGTATGAGCCCAGGACATATTATGAAAGAGTGCCCAGAATTTAAGTGCTATAATTGTGAGTAAAGGGGACATTTTGCATGAGACTGCAAATGCCTGGAATGGCAAGAAACTTCTAATTTTATTAATTACATTTAAATGCTGGATGGAGGGAAAGAACAGATGGACAGGCATGACAAGGATGAAGAACAAGTGGAGAAAGAAACTGAAACTGACTCAAACAAAAAAGACAAGTAAGGAACAAGTTACAGAGGAGTGAGAAAGAGAAAATGAAGAAAGTATAGAGCAGAACGAACAGACAGGAGAAATGGATACAAAAAACGGACATCTAGAGAGAAAAACTTCAGGTCTTTAAAATCGCCTGGACAATGTGGGCAGGACCAAAAGGGCCAGAATAAAAAATGAGAGTGAAATAAGGATGGAGGAGAACAAAACCAATAAAGTGGAAAGAGGACCTGCAAGAAGAATATCATTAAAGGTAAAACCAAATGTGGAAAATGCAAAGGAAAGGATGGTGGCAAGAGGACGAGGTTCTAATGGGGCTGGAAGGAGAGGACAGTGACTAATGTTCTTAAAGGGTTTATGCTTTTTCTTAATGGTTTTATGTTTGTGTCCTTCAATGCAAGAGGACTGTTGGACTTGAACAAGTGAAAGACAAATATACAAAGAGAAAATGTAATGGATGAGAGATGAGAAGGAAGGAGGGTGTTGGGGCTGCGGGGATAAAAACAGACCCAAATCCAGCATAGAAAAAGTAAACTGATTTATTAATCAAAACAAACAAAACTGGAACACAGAAATGACAAAAGCCATAGGTAACACGACACGACTAAATACTCATGACAAGTAGACCCATAAGTTGCAGGTGTGCAGAGGCAGGAAGGATCAGACAAGGGCAGGGCAGACACGTGAAACAGAACGTAAACAAAAGGCACATGCCAAGTCCAGGCCAGATCCTGAGAGAGGGATTTTGTATAATAATGGAGACGTGAAGTCGGGGAGAGGAGAGGCTTTACTGACGATGGAGAATATTTTTAAAATGAGTAAGATAAAAAAAAAGGGAGCGCAGACAAAAGAAAAATCTGCATATTTCTCACTAGCAGAACTGGAAGTGCTTATGCAAGCATATGGAGAATTTGAACAAGTATTTAAAAAACAACAACACTGCTGTATAAAACAATAGTGGATTTAACATAACATTTTAATGTGGTGTATTAAAAAAACACACTTATACTTTCAAAGGTATCATTTTAATGTAAACTTCTCCCTCTAGTTACACACTTTGTTCAATTCAAGGATAATTCATGCAGTTGTATATTGTTTATTTGAAAGCATTAGAAGTGCAGTTTCTTGTCTCTCATTATTGTTCAAGTGGTTGATGTGGATATGGGATTTAGAAAGTAATTAATAAGTAAATAGACCAAATTAATAAGTAGACCAATACTTTCTAGAGATAGTAATTATTACATTAATCTAATTAGACTTGTTGAAGATATAATTTGTGGTAAGTAATTAAGAACTATTTTAGAGTAAATTCCAAAATGTTATAATATCAGAGGTGAAACCGGAAGAACAGAATTTTATTTTATCAGGAAACGACACAAAAATGGTCAGAAAGCGCTTAAGAGCGAGACACACTTTCCTGACCGCTCTGTAAACAGTAGCCTTACTAATATGTTCCGCATCCCTGATGTTGTACACAAAACTACCATTTGCAAAGAAGCGTAAGGCAACACAAAGCATCTGCTCGGATGTAAGAGCACAGCCGCGATGGCTATAGTAAAGATGGATGAGATTATGGCAAATATGAAGAAAAATTAAAAAAAAAAAAAAAAAAGCAACACTGCAGTGGCAAAGGACAGAGAGTTAGCTTGGGAGAAAATAGCTGCTCGAGTCAATGTGTAAGTTTACATTTTAATTACTTTTATACAGTGTTGGGTGTAATTAATTACTAAGTAATATAAACACTGTAATTTATTTAAAGACTATAAAACAATTCTGTATAAAACAATAGTGGATGTAACATCAAATGAATGTAGACCAAATTAGTAAGTAGACCAAATTAGTAAGTAGACCAATACTTTCTAGAGATAGTAATTATTACATTAATCTAGACTGTTTAAAGATGTAATTTGTAGTTAGTTTAGAGTAAATTCCCAACTGTTATAATATCAGAGGTGAAACTGGAAGAACAGTATTTTATTAAAAATATTAATTTAATTTTCATGTATAGGTGCATTCCTGCAGGCATTAAAAGAACGTGGCAGCAGATAAAGATGAAATCTAAAAACATAATTCAATCAGGTAAGCCTTGAGCATATCATAGGTGTAAAGTACCTGGCTTTACAAACATTTGACATATTAAATAACTTAATAGCATTCAGTGTCTAGCAGCGCAGCAGCATTTTTTCGTGGGTCTAAATGTTCATTCTCATTTGACTACTCAGCCAACAGAAAAAAGGCAGAGGCTCGCAAAACAGGTGGAGGACCTGCACCACCACCTCTGACAAATGCAGAGGAGATGGCCCTGAGTCTGAATGCTAGAAGGCCAATGGCTGAGGGAATTCCTGAAGTGACTTCATCAGAACAAGTCACTCCAGATTTAAGTGCCTTCATAAAATGTAAGAGGTCTACCTACATACAGTATGTTTAACTTTTTTATATAGAGTTTTTGTGATATTTCCATTTATATTACTTTGGTTTAGGTTTTTTGTTGGTCCCAACAGATTCAAATGGTAATATCTGTCTCTTGGAGCCTCCTGTCCCAACAGAACCCCAGGCAGTTATAAGTAGCCTACTCAATACACCATAAATTATGACAAGTAGTATTATAAAGTGTACTTTATGGAATGCTCATCTGTACATAATGATGGGGATGATGAAGAAACCGTTTCTGCTGCCACACAGAGGTAATGTTAATATTATGTGTCTACATATCAAACAATCTACACATTCACATTTCTTCACATGTTTATGTAGAGTAGCCTATAGAATCTAAGTTTATATCTATAAATGGTCATTCTTATCTAAAACTCCCCCAGAGTGTGGAAGAGCAGCAGGAGGTCCATCAACTGGTGCACAGATGAACACAGTTCAGTGATTTACAGTAAATGCCACAGTTTAATTCTGATGAATTCTGATTTAACACAGTTTAATTGTGATTTAATACTGTTGATGAAGAGCTTGTATTAATTCATTTGAGTGCAGAGTGAATTTTTGTCACATCCCTATGCATTTTTATTTGAGCGGTACCGTTTTTCTTTACAGTCAATAAGATCCATAATCTCATCCATCCTTACTTCAGCCATCGCGGCTGTGCTCTTACATCCGAGCAGATGCTTTGTGTTGGCTTACGTTCCTTTGCAAATGGTAGTTTTGTGTATAACATCGGGGATGCAGAACATATTAGTAAGGCTACTGTTTACAGAGCGGTCAGGAAAGTGTGTCTCGCTCTCGCGCTTTATGACCATTTTTGTGTTGTTTCCTGGGCACAAACCAGAGAGAGTCATCAAAAGAGTTTTACGTTCGGATAAGCGGTAGAAAATGAGTGAGTGAGTGAGTGTCCTCAAACTACCACATCCAATTCAGAACAGCAGATGAGAGGACATTGCACATTTGTTTGAATATAATTAACTTCTTTATAAGAAGTTTTGCAAAAATTGATATTATAGAATAATGTTAATACATACATGATTTTAAGAGTATGAATATATAAAGTCTGATATATGATCGAATATAAAAAATTAGTACATTTAATATTAGAAGGTGGGTTGTTTTTTTTTCTTTGTGCTAATCTAATTGTAGAGGGGGGATTAGGATCATCATCAAATATCAGATCATGGCATAAGAGGACATCATTCTTGCCAAAGCCAAGCTTGTACTGCCAAACGCACATTTTAGTGTGGGGCTGTAGAGACAGGGACAGACTTTCTTCTGTCTCAGTTGCTTCTTTCCAGCTCTCTTCGTCTGTGTTGACACTTTGTCCTCCATATTCTGCTGACAGAGGGAACTGATATTTGGCAATGGCTTCAGTCAGAGCCCCTGACTGATATATGATGCCCATTGAAATTTTCCAGTTGTGCTCTATACTACTTATATGGGATTTGTTATAGCCCACTTTGAGTTATCTTCTTTTGCCAGGTTAATGGGAGTTTCTGAATCGTTGGAAATCGTCGTAATGCGCTTCCATTTTCCAAATGCTGGGCCTTGTGTTGCAGCCAGGCCAGGAAGGAAGCTCAGTACATCTGGGTGAACTGAGTATGTGTTGCATTGGTGTCTTGGTTAAGGTTATCAGTTTTGTGGTACTCGATCCCCCATGCACCTTTTGGTTTCAGCAAGTAGGAGTAAGATTTTGTGCCCCAGTAGTATAGGCCATCCTTGCAGTTTGGATGCAGTGCGTATTCAACTGCATTACTATCTGTGTTCACCTCATTGTGATACACACCTCTGCTCTTAAAGATTATGTAGAAGTTTCCATAAGCAGACAGATAGTTGTCACCTCCTTGACAGTTTGGGTGGAGGTCAAACACTTTAGCCTCATAATCGTTGGTCATATCGGACACACAGCGACATGTATTACCTTTAACGATGTAAAATGTTCTGTTGTCAAAGGCAAGATAGTGATCTCCACCCTGACAGGAGGGGTGCAGGCTGTAAACGGTGAGATCGCTGCCTTGATGGAAATTTGTTGAGTACATGTAACAGCCAAGATCAGAGCGAACGATATAATAATTGTCATCTTCACCACAGAAATCAACACCTTTGGCTTTGCTCTTTGAGAAGATCCCTGCCATCTTTTTTTCTGAAAAATGAACAAACAGAATGTCTGTCATTAAAGTATAATAAATTGTTACAGATTTTATGTAAAAAATGAGCAGTAAGTAATACAGTAAGCAAATAAAAGCAATACAAATAATAAGCAATGTTTAAGTAAAAGTGAAAAAGTGAAATGCAACAATAAGTGGAGTGGAGGCAGAATGTTCACAAAGATACTTACATGTAAGCTGGGCTGTGGATGGGCTGTGAATGTGGAATACAGTGGGTCTGTCTTCTCCAATAATAAGTAGTAAGAGATATCCAGAGTCTCTCTATATATACTATACTGGAAACATTATCTCCTCCTGCTAGAAGTCAGTCCAAGAAATAAGTACAAAACCCTTCAAGACCACCCCTAAAGAAGAAAGAGGTCTTCTAAGTTCACAAGATGGCGCCGGTGAAGTCTGCTCTGGTTACACTTTGCCTTTTTTGTTTATTTTATATATTTATTTACATAGATACCAGTTAATGTATACAAGATGGTCATCATTAGATATGACAGAGCCACTCTTATATCTACTGGTGTACAATCCACTCACACTTCGCCATTTTTAAACCTGGACCCATGCTGGCCGAGCGAGATCCTGAGGAAGAACAAAGGACGTGACCCGCACCGTCATCCACAAGGGAAATGAGCCGGCATCAGGAACAGGCTGAGAGCATGCGCACACCGCACTCCTTTACCTAGTATCCTGTTAGCCAATGTACAGTCTCTGGAAAACAAGCTAGAAAATAACCAGAACAATCCCAGGTTTTTATTTAGCACAGTGGCTAGTTTAAAAATCAGAAATCTGAACACACTATTCCATCACATTTCAGTAGTGAGGACTTTATGAGATTCTTCACTGATAAAATCGAAAGTATCAGGAATAAAATAGGTGACGCTCAACATATGAGAGCAACCAGTGACACAATCTCACCTAAGGCTTTACACAGCTTTACAATACAGGACAGGAAGAGTTAGATAAACTTATTACTACAGCTAAATCAACAACATGTTCACTAGACCCCATCCCAACTAAACTACTGAAAGAAGTGTTACATAAAGCTGGTGAGCCTCTTCTTAATATCATTAACTCCTCGTTATCTTTAGGTTACGTCCCGAAGTCTTTTAAGTTGGCAGTTATTAGGCCACTCATCAAAAAACCTAACTTAGATCCTAATGAACTATCAAATTACAGACCTATCTCACACCTTCCGTTTATGTCTAAAATACTTGAAAAGGTTGTGTCTGTTCAACTGAGCTCCTTCTTACAGGAGAGCAACATCCTTGAAGAGTTTCAGTCAGGTTTCAGGCCCCATCATAGCACAGAAACTGCACTTGTTAAAGTTACAAACAACTTGTTCTTAGCTTCGGACCAAGACTGTATGTCCTTATTAGTTCTACTTGACCTTAGTGCTGCATTCGACACTATAGACCACAACATTCTTCTAGATCGCTTACAAAATTACACAGGTATTCATGGACAGGCTTTAAGCTGGTTTAGATTCTACCTGTCAGAGCAATACCATGTTGTAGAATTAAATGGTGAATCCACCAGTTTACTACCAGTTAATTATGGGGTCCCTCAAGGATCAGTTCTAGGACCTCTGCTTTTCTCTATATACATGCTTCCATTAGGGAACATTATTAGAAGACATGGGATTAGTTTCCATTGTTATGCTGATGACACACAGTTATATATCTCATCAAAACCAGATGAAATATCCACAGTGTCCAAATTAACTCAGTGCCTTAGAGAGATAAAAGACTGGATGAGCTGCAACTTTCTATTGTTAAACTCTGATAAGACAGAAATACTACTCATAGGTCCAAAAACCAATGCACAGAAACTCTCACAACTTGACTCCCATTTAGAGGGATGTACTGTTACTAGTAGCTCGACAGTGAAAGACCTCGGTGTTATATTAGACAGTAACTTGTCTTTTAAAAATCATATCGCTCATACTACCAAAACAGCGTTCTTCCACCTTAGAAACATTGCCAAGCTGAGAAACATCCTGTCTGTATCTGATGCTGAGAAGCTAGTTCATGCGTTCATGACCTCTAGACTGGACTATTGTAATGCATTACTAGGTGGTTGTCCTGCATCTTTAATAAATAGGTTACAGTTAGTCCAAAATGCAGCTGCCAGAGTTCTCACTAGGACAAGAAAGTATGACCATATAACCCCAATTTTATCATCTCTACACTGGCTACCTGTTAAGTTTAGAATTGACTACAAACTGCTGCTACTTACATACAAGGCTCTTAATGGTTTAGCTCCCATGTATCTAACTAGTCTTCTAACACGTTACAATCCTTCACGCTCTCTGAGATCACAAAACTCAGGACTTTTGGTAGTTCCCAGAATATCTAAGTCTACTAAAGGTGGTAGAGCGTTTTCTTATTTAGCTCCCAAACTTTGGAATAGTATTACTGATAGTGTTCGGGGCTCAGACACACTTTCCCAGTTTAAACGTAGAGTAAAAACTCTCTTTAGTCAGGCGTACACATAATACATCCCATAATTTCATGCACCAGTACATCAGACCAGCACATTTTTATGAACAGCAGATATGTTAATCCCTTTCCACTGCTTCTCTCTTTGTACCTATCCCGAGGCATCCAGACACTGTACCAGCTCCCAACGTCCTCTGTGGTACGAAGCCTTTGGACCAGTGAGTCCACTGAGCTGAGGCCGACTCTAAGAATCCTGAGACATCTCCAGTTAGACTCTGTGGTACTCAGGAGATCAGAAGTCCTTGAACCTCACACCAATACAACATTTAACTGACTGTATATTACAATCACACCCCCAGTGTCACCCATATGAGGATGGGTTCCCCCTTGAGTCCGGTTCCTTTCAAGGTTTCTTCCTTTACCAATTTAAGGGAGTTTTTCCTTGCCACTGCTGCCTGAGTCACCTCAGACTTGCTCATAGGGGAATAAATACATACACACTGTGAACTATATACATCTAATAATAATCTAGAATTTTTATTCTGTTAATTCTTATTTCTTTTATTATTCGTTAATTCCTTTATCATTATGTTTAAATTATGTTTACCTTCTGCTCTGTGTTTGTTCTGTAAAGCTGCTTTGAGACAATGTCTATTGTAAAAAGCGCTATACAAATAAACTTGAATTGAATTGAATTGAAATTCTAGTGTTTTGGCTCTCTTATTTGTACCCCAGGTGTGTGTGTGTGTGTGTGTGTGTGTGTGTGTGTGTGTGCATGTGTGTGTCTTCATGCACCCTCCATTTTCAGTTCTTATCGAGCACATTAACTCAAACTCCCATCTTTCTAGCATGTACAAATTTAACGGCTGGAACAAGTGCCACTACTGGTGGTGGTATCCACTACACCACCATCTAGACTGCTTTAAGATGCTGTCAGGTAGTTAAAAAAAAAGAGAGAGAGGAGGAAAAACAAAATTGAAATGGAGGAGAGTTTCACTCAGTGTGAAATGGCCATAAGTAAGAGAATAGTTGATGTAGTCCATATTCCTGATAACCAGTACAATAAAGATTAAAGGCTCGACTCAATACTCATAGCAGTGTTTAACAATATACCAACACTCTTTTGTTGGAACATTTCTGTGTGTCTGTCATTCCTGGTCCTATTAAATATACCAAGTCCTTGAATCCTGAACTGATTACTCTGTGAACTCTAACCCTAGACTGGCTCTTAACTCTGTACATCTGTGTACCTCATTTCATGTTCAACCTTTTTAACCACAGGGTTGCTGTGGATCTGGAGTCTATCCCAGAAATACTGGACATGTGATAAGAATCCACTATGGATGAGATACCCATCAATCATATTGAAGTATATTATAGTAGATAAGTAAACATAGAATTGTCTGTCTGGCTACTAGGGATGTAACTGAACACTAATATATAATTTGGATTAAACAGACACATTGACAGAGAGCATCACTAACAGGGATATTATATTAAAACCTGAAGCAGAAAGAGTTGAAGCTTGAAGCTAGCCTTACAATCCACATCTGGATTACATGTACTACATCCAACAAATCATTCACACACATAGAAGATGGAAAAAAGGGGGTGTATGACATCAGTATTATAGCAAGATAATGAAGGGAAATTAAGACCATTAGACTATTTTTCAAATAAATTGGATCCAGTAGCAGTTGAACTGCCTATTTATTTAAGATCTGTAGGAACTGCTGAAAAAGCAGTTAATCCTTCTCGTGACATTGTAGAATACAGTGAATATTTCCAGATGTAGTAACATCTACTCCTTTAACAGAAAACAGCACATATGTCAGGAACCAGCACGGTGGTTGAGAGATAATGTCTTACTTGAAAATGCCAAATGTCAAAATGGAATGCTGTACTGTACTAAACCATGTGTAACTGTTGCAAATATTATATTTGTCAATATAATATATAATAATGTGTTTATTTCATGTCTATAGCACCCAACCTGTATCTGTGTCTATAGCACCTAACCATACCTAAATATACATTGTATATTTCTATGTGTATTAACCTGTTCATACTGTAATCATACTGTAAATACTGTACATCTTGCGCTTGCTGCTTATTCCACTTCTGGTTAGATGCAAAACTGCATTTTGTTGACTTGTACATGTATAATGACAGAAAAGTTGAATCTAATTTTATCTAATCTAAAATTAAATTGACAGGTCCAAATTAAAGGAGATGCCATCACAGAATCCAGACCTTGCACTATTTGTAGATGGATCAGCCATCATAAACCAGGCCGCAGTATGTAAGACATGCATTAATCACAGAATATGAAATAGTGAAAGTTGAATCACAGCAGGACATCTCTATGCACCAGCAGAGTTAATTGCCCTAATAGAAAATTATGTAAATTAGCACAAGGCAAAAGTGTAACAATTTATACTGATAGCAGATATGATTTTGGCATGTTGTGGAAACAGAGATTTCCTTTTTAGGTAAATTAAAAGCACACACAATGGCCTAATTTTTGTTCTCCTGGATGAAGTCATATTAACAAAATCCAGCACTATTTGTAAATGTGCAGCACATACACAGAAAATGACTCCATTTCACAAGGAAATGCCAAAGCTGATGCAGCAGCAAAGGCAGCTGCACAAAAATCCTCTATGTACAGGAAACTGTGTGCATTTTGAGAATATGTACTCCCACAGCTGACCTCAGGCATGTTGCACAGCAAAAGAAAGAGCAGCATGGAGAAAACCATGATGTGTGGTAAGAAATGGGGGTTTGGTACATCCCCAATGACAAACCATGCTTGCCAAATAAATTGTTTCTTTACTATAACAAAACAGGACAGGAACAGACCGCAACGCACAGTAACAACAGCAGGTATAATAATTGGCGCCCCCCTTCCCACCCCCAGGACTTGTATGACACAAGAACCAGAAACCGGGCAGAAAACATCACCACTGCCCCTTCACACCCTGGACACACCCTGTATAGTGCTATTTATGTGTGTATTGTGTAGTATAGTGTTATTTATGTGTGTATTGTATAGTATAGTGTTATTTATGTGTGTATTGTATAGTATAGTGCTATTTATGTGTGTATAGTATAGTATAGTATAGTGCTATTTATGTGTGTATTGTGTAGTATAGTGTTATTTATGTGTGTATTGTATAGTATAGTGCTATTTATGTGTGTATAGTATAGTGTTATTTATGTGTGTATTGTATAGTATAGTGTTATTTATGTGTGTATAGTATAGTATAGTGCTATTTGTGTGTATAGTATAGTGTTATTTATGTGTGTATAATATAGTATAGTGTTATTTATGTGTGTATTGTATAGTATAGTGCTATTTATGTGTGTATAGTATAGTGTTATTTATGTGTGTATTGTATAGTATAGTGTTATTTATGTGTGTATAGTATAGTATAGTGCTATTTATGTGTGTATTGTATAGTATAGTGTTATTTATGTGTGTATTGTATAGTATAGTGTTATTTATGTCTGTATTTATGAGAGTCACAAACTGCTGGAACCAAATTCCTTGTGTGTCAACATCAACACACTTGGCCAATAAATCTGATTCTGATTCTGAAAATAAATTTATGCATGTAAGACCATGCACCAAAAGGAGGAATGTACAATATCTCTAAATATTGGTACACAAAGGGCTCCCAAAAATGTTGTGAAAGATGCTATGTTATAACATTAAATGGCTTTTAATTAAAGACAATAAGAAAGAGAAACACTAGGACCAATGAAACAACAACAAACCAAAAACAAGAACTCAGCATAAACCTGTTGTCTTGGGCCTATCATTGAAACACAAGGAACAGGTGTGTTAATGGATTAAGGGTAGGGCAGGGGAACACACGTGATACACAAAAACAAAATCACACGGCACACAACAAAACCTGCCAGAATGTCCCTCCTAGTGTCCAGGCAGGGAACAGTCCAAGCCATTCCTGACAAATAAATTGTGAACCTTATAACTCTTGCACATGCCTACAAGTGTGCAATTTAACTTTCACAATGTGTGTTAAATATTTATTTGTCTACTAAAACTGTTTTGCATTGGAAATTGAGTTTTTTTTTTTAATTAGAATTTATTTTTTGCACAATGCAATTAAAGACAAACAAGTGTGTGAACTTGAAAGGAGTTTTATTTTTATGTTTTTGCATAGTGATTTATTTCTTTATTTTTTGTAAAAGATTCATTACATCTTACAGTAAACAATGACTTTCATCTAACATTTTAATACTCCTCTCCCTCTTCTTCTCCCTCACCTTCAATGGAGTCAACACCAACTTCTTCATAATCCTTCTCCAGGGCAGCCGTGTCCTCTCTGGCCTCAGAGAACTCGCCCTCCTCCATACCCTCGCCCACATACCAGTGCACGAAGGCACGCTTGGCGTACATCAGATCAAACTTGTGATCGAGACGGGCCCAGGCCTCGGCAATGGCCGTGGTGTTGCTCAGCATGCAGACGGCCCTCTGCACCTTGGCCAGGTCTCCACCTGGAACTACAGTGGGGGGCTGGTAGTTGATGCCCACCTTGAACCCAGTGGGACACCAGTCCACAAACTGGATGCTGCGCTTTGTCTTTATGTTGCCGATAGCAGCATTCACATCTTTGGGCACCACATCACCACGGTACAGCAGGCAGCAGGCCATGTACTTGCCGTGACGTGGGTCACATTTTACCATCTGATTGGCGGGCTCAAAGCAGGCGTTTGTGATTTCGGCCACAGAGAGCTGCTCGTGGTAAGCCTTCTCTGCAGAGATTACTGGAGCATAGGTGGCCAGTGGGAAATGAATACGGGGGTAGGGCACCAAGTTGGTCTGGAATTCAGTAAGATCGACATTGAGGGCACCATCGAAACGGAGAGATGCAGTGATTGAGGACACAATCTGGCTAATAAGCCTATTGAGATTGGTGTAAGTAGGACGCTCAATATCTAGGTTCCTACGGCAAATGTCATAGATGGCTTCATTGTCTACCATAAAGGCACAGTCGGAGTGCTCTAGGGTGGTGTGTGTTGTCAGGATGGAGTTGTAGGGCTCCACCACAGCTGTAGACACCTGGGGAGCTGGGTAGATGGAGAACTCCAGCTTGGACTTCTTACCGTAGTCAACAGACAGGCGTTCCAACAGCAAGGAGGTGAAACCAGAACCGGTTCCACCACCGAAGCTGTGGAAGACCAGGAAACCCTGGAGCCCTGTACACTGATCAGCCTGGAGAGATGATTAAAATGTTGATTTATTTTCCAAAAGAATATCTATAATTTTACAAAGGAATTGCCTAAAAGGTGCTCACCAGTTTCCGGCACCTGTCCAGTACCAGGTCAATCAGCTCCTTGCCAATGGTGTAGTGACCACGAGCATAGTTGTTAGCAGCGTCTTCCTTTCCTGTGATGAGCTGCTCAGGGTGAAACAGCTGACGGTATATTCCAGTACGCACCTCATCTAAAGGAAAAAATAAATCAAATATAAATCAATTATATTAACGTCCAGAGCACTAGTAACTGAAAGTCATGTGCCATAAGATCTTAATCTTACCTATGACAGTAGGCTCCAGATCCACAAACACAGCCCTGGGGACGTGTTTTCCAGCTCCAGTCTCACTAAAGAAAGTGTTGAAGGAATCGTCTCCACCTCCGATGGTTTTATCGCTGGGCATCTGTCCATCTGGCTGGATGCCGTGTTCAAGACAGTAGAGTTCCCAGCAGGCATTGCCAATCTGGACACCAGCCTGACCCACATGGATAGAGATGCACTCACGCTGTGGAAACAAGAAGGACAGCTCTATGACATTTTAATTTTAGCTGTATGCCGTATTTGTTGTGCTGTTGAACACATTTAACTTCGTGGCAGCACAGATATGAAAATCAGATTGCCGTGGTGTTGCTCGGCATGCACAAAGCCCTCTTCTCCTTGGCAGACAATTTATTATTTGTAAATTTATTTGTATATTTGTATTTAAATAAATGTTTTTTTTTACCTTATTTTTATTGTCAGCGTGTTGTTTACAACAAATGTTTTACACTAAAATAAATTCCTTGTTTGCGTAAGCATCCTTGGCAATAAATCTCCTTCTGATTCTGATTCTAAATGTCCGTTATTATTTCATACAAGGAAATAATTAAGTGAGAAACCTTAGAATAAATATATTATCAAACAGTGTAAAATGTTTAGTAAATTCAGTACAAAGTTGATTGAAACATTATACAGTATTGCATACATTAAGGTTTAATAAACTTTTACATAACGATTTTACAAATGTCACTCATAAAGTATGAATAAACTGATCGGTAGCTAACAATTTTTGTGGTAGACAAATAATAAGACAGATAATACTTACCATTTTGAAGATGGTGGCTTTAATGTGTATCTAAATACAAGCTTCTTTAAAAAAGTTGAACTTGACCTTGAATTCTCAAAGTTCAAACGTAATGAGTCTGTAACGAGTACAGGAATGGTCTTAAATTTGGGGGTGGAGTTATGTATACTTCTCGGCTCTGTCGTCATGGAGACGGGACATTTCCTCTTCCTGATTTGACTCTCATTGGTGGAGAAACGCTAAGCCGCACTCCATTGGTGCGTCTTTGCAATCAGAGTTTAATGTCACAAATAAGTAATACCTATAAATGAACATGAAATATTACACAACATACCTCGTTCTGCACTCCTAATTGATCATATACCAAGTAATTACTAGGCCCGTATCGCCGATAATGATACCATTACCGAAAGTTTTCTACTTTTAAAAGCAGGCTGTGTCATGGTTTATGAGGTGAACTGCATCATTAATATGATAAATCTGAATATATTTTTTAACAACCAAAACTTTTTATGACTTTTACTTTCAAAACACTTGTAATTAGTTGTATGTTAAAACCCAGCGCTCATAATCCTCATGTTCTGTGTTCTCTCTGGTTGTGATGTTACTAATCCTCATGTTCTGTGTTCTCTCTGGTTGTGATGTTACTAATCCTCATGTTCTGTCTTCCCTGTTCTCAGTTTTCATTACAGCCTGTGTTTTGCTCTGTGTGATCACAGTCTGGTTCAGATCTATCTATTGCCTGATGTTTAAGGGGTTTATCTACCTTCAGATATGTTATGATATTTAGATACTGTATAATGAAAGATCCCCAGCACTTTTCTGCACACAGCCTGAAATACCCTTCTTGATGAATAATATACAATCAATACTTGAATTCTGAGTTCATCTCCCCTGAACTGATTTGTGTTTAAATTCAGTTATAATCATATGTAGTGATGTGGTACTGAGGGGGATGTGGTAGCTCAGTGGTTAAGGTGTTGGGCTACTGATCAGAAGGTCATGGGTTCGAACCCCAGGTCCACCAAGCTGCTACTGCTGGGCCCTGAGCAAGGCCCTTAACCCTCAGTTGCTCAGTTGTAAGTCACTCTGGATAAGGGTGTCTGCTAAATGCTGTAAATGTACTTACAGTTGTCAGTTTTACTGCTGATCAGAACTGCTGAGGGATTTTAATCACATTTCTTTTGTCTTAGTGAGTTTATCTACACATCAGTAATGGAGCAGTGTCTCTACATACTCCTGTTTTATACAGGTGAGAGAACTCTGTGTGTGTGTGTGTGTGTGTGTGTGTGTGTGTGTGTGTGTGTGTGTGTGTGTGTGTGTGTGTGTGTGTGTGTGTGTGTGTGTGCGTGCTGATTTAAAATAATTTCTTGTTTTGCACCAAAGAAAAATTTGAAAAGAAAAAATGACAAAATGTTTAATGACAAAATGTTCAGGATGAAGTTGCACAATCAAATGAAGGAAAATTACAAGAAGAGTTACTTAGAATAAGTAAATTTTGTGACTAAAACTTTTTTTTAAATGTATCCACAGGATTTGTTCCTCTCGTCCTGTCTGTCCCTCGTCAGTACTATCTGATCCAGCAGGGGAAACCCTAGGGTTTCATCTTTAGGGGGTTTTAGCCCTCAGTGAGAATTTAAAACAAGAAGAGTTCTATATTATATATTATATGACAACTCTGGTAATAAGAATAGTGACATTTCACTGCGTTTGGTTGCCGTCTTTGCATCTTTCCGCCGATTAACGTTATAGATAAACACCTCCAGCTCTGACTGCGCGTGCACGCTGCGCGTACCTGTGCTTCTCCGTTCTAATAAAGCAGACAGCTGAAGACGCACTTTTGAAATACTACAACACACGCGTGTAAAGTGAAACTGAAAGTGACGTGACATACGGCCAAGTACGGTGACCCATACTCAGAATTTGTTCTCTGTATTTGACCCATCCAAAGTGCACACACACACACCGTGAACACACACACACAGCAGTGGGCAGCCATTTTTATGCTGCAGCTCCCAGGGAGCAGTCAAACTGATAAATAATTTTCTTTCCCATCGATGACATGTCCTGCATTTTAACGTCATTTTTATTGTTTATTTATGAAAGTAAAAATGATCCTTATAGTTTTAGGGTGGCTGAGATTACAGACAGGGGGCTGAAGCCACCCTAAAAAAGGGCTAGAACCGCCCCTGGGTGACACAATTCACAACGCATTCGCCTGGAATCCTTTTTGACGCCGATTATTACAAACATCTCCCTCATATATGGCCATGTGTGTTCAGGAATGTCCTCGTTGTTAGTTATTTTAACATCGGTGACTCCCTCTGAATGAACATTAACATTTTGTAGGCGTGCTGCTCATTGTTAGCTCCGCTATCCTTAGTCTATGTCTGATAGCCAGTAAATAATACAGTACACCAGTCACATGGGGAAAAAGCCGCACAATGATAGGATGATAGGCTGGAAACAGCGCTCAATGAGAAGAAATAATACTAAAAGTAACGAGTCCGTTTGGGAAATGTAAGAAGTAAAAAGTACAGATATTTGTATAAAAATGTAATGAGTAAAAGTAAAAAGTTGTCCGAAAAATAAATAGTGGAGTAAAGTACTGATACCAGAAAAATGTACTTAAGTACAGTAACGAAGTATTTTTACTCCGTTACTTCCCACCTCTGCTCAGTAGAGAATGTTGAGTTGTAATAAAAATTGTGAACAATGTATTTTTTTAAATACTAATTGGATTGAACTGGAAAAAATATAAGAATTTCTTATAGCACATTTCAGACACTGGGGAAATACTTACTTGTTCATTCTACCCAGGTTTACCTTTTTGTCATGTTCCTGATGTTTTGTCAGCAACTTTTGAGAAATATTCTTTAAGGGTTTTATTGTTGTAAAACATTTGTAAATAAGAAAGTCCATCTTAACAGTAAGTCCATATAAGGGCATCTACATCACGCTGCTCCAGCTTCTATTTGTCTGAAGGAAGCGTGAACGGATGCCCGGGGTGTGGCCAGCAACGCAGCGTCTCATTCCTTTCTCAGGGAACCGGGTTACATACATAACCTGGTGTAGTTCCCTTTCGAGGGAACTCAACGCTGCGTCAGTGCTGACGCTATGGGAATGCCAATACCCACACCGCCACGCACCGGTCGATGACTGCGCCAGAGGCCGTGAGAGAGCACGAACAGACTGGAAACAGCACATCATGTTGTTGTGGGGTGAAGTAATTATACTGACATACTTGCCCCTTAGTGACACATGTTTTCGGATTGCGTAGGAAACCTTCCGCGCCCCCACTAAGGAGTGTATCTTAATTTGCACGAGGTCGTGTTGGAAACACAAGATCAACTATTAAAAGTTGGTCTCACCTTGAACGCAGGTGTCCTTCGAAGTCCCCTCGGTTTTCTAACAAAGGCTCCTCTCCAAGGTCTCCTACTTAAACTATTGTTTGAATCTTTAAATGAAGGAGGCAGACTTATACCTTTTTGTCTTTTCAGGATCCTCACAATGGGAGACCTTGTTTTTATTAAAAGTAGTGTAATACAAATAGGTGTGTGTAATATATGTAAAATAAAAAGAAAAAGATTACAAATAAAAACTTACTTCAAATAATCAAACAGTATTAGATTAAGTAAAAGGTATTAAGATGCAAAGATTATAACAAACCAAGAAACACTCTCCAAGTGTAAACTTGTGTTTGTTCTATGATGCAACTAAAGTATAACATGCACTAGGCTGCTTACAATAGAATGCACACTCAATGTGATTCAAGGCAGGCTTTTATACTTTTTTACTGTGGCCAGATAGATTTGGCTGTCAGGTTTGGCTTTGTGCCTTTTAGACGGCTACCATCTTATTTCATAAATACTTCTCGGTTTCCCAAACATATCTCGCCAGCCGACTCTGTGTGCGCTGCTAATGTCTTTTCTTTTCTAACCTCACGGTTAACACTTCTATATATGGTCATACTTCCTGCAACTTCTCAGGCTGTGATTATATAGAACTGAAGCTTTCTCTTGCCGTGGAATTTGACAGCAAGCTATAAAACACTGCGCATGCGATTACTCCCTGTGAATACACAGAAGGCTTTACTTTTAACAGCAGGCCTTGAAACACGTGTGTGCAGATACTCTCAGTAATACACAGTAGGCTTTATAAGTGTTTACTACAAGAAAGTTTAAAGTAAAATACACAAGATTAATCTAATCAACTCTATTACATGAGGACACATGATTATAAGTAAAAGAAAAGCATTTCAGAATTTTCTTGAACAATCTGAAAATAAAACATAATAACACATAATGCATTATAGTCTTCTTTTTTCTTTTGGACACTTCTTCCAGCTGTCTAGGTACAGCATCTGATCCCTCGATGTCTTCTTTTAAACACTCATATTCAAATCTCAACTCTTCAACCAATTCTTCAACCTTTTGGATTTTTACATCAATCTTTCTTTGAAGTTGAATTCAGGTGTGATAAACCACACTTAAGTTATGTTTTAACAGAAAAAATCAGGAAGGGGCAAAGACACTTTCACACCACTGTAAGTTTAAGAAAACTCACTGCAGCCATGGAGAGTGGACAGGAGCCAGTTTTATAGGACTGGTTACCAGTAGGTCTGACCGCAGGTCACTTATATCCAATTTAGACAAAAGGCATGGTTGTAAAATGAGAAAAGTGTGATGAAAAGGCACTTATAATAAATTCTGTGTCATGGTCACTGTTTGACATATAGATAGATATAGATGGATATAGACAGTAAATTAGAAGTGACCTTTATTTAACCGGTGAATAAATTTAAATACATTTTACTATATGCAAAAAAATTTTAAAGCCCAATTCATAATTTCAGTCTGTAGAAACTTTTTTTTTTTCTATTTCAGATTGATAAAAGTTATCGACACATAACTGGCTACATCCCTGGCTCTGTGGTAGTTATTGGGTTTAGGTAATCAGATTTGATTTCTAAACCATATACATAGGTGAAAATTAGACTTTTTCCTGGTTTAGGTCGAATTGCTAAATTTGCGATATGTTTATTTTATGTGTTTGTTCTTTAGGCCTGGCAGCGTAATTGTAGACTTTACGATTAACACAAGCACGAATACACTCGATTTTAAATTCAGAAACTCAGCGCTCTCTCAAATACTTACTGCAGATGGATTCAAAGTCAATAACAATCCTGTTGCTTTTAGCGGTAAGCGTCTTATTTATTTTATCGTTCATGGATATTTCAGATGTTTCCTGCCCTTAGGAGTTGAGTTGTTTTGTGTTCTTGATTTTTTTTTAAATTAATGAACACATTATATCATAGATAATAGTGAATGACAGTGGTGGCATTTAAGTAATGATAATAATACAATAATGGAGTTAAAAGGTACATGAAACACAGCGGCTTATTATATTATTCTTATATTTCAGAGGAGTATAACCTCACCCAAAACACAGGCATAATATATCCTCTGCAAGATATACAGTTAAATTGTGCTCTTCCAACCGGTGGATTGGGAGGCATACAATGGCAAGTGAATGGAGCTCAGTCTCTAAAGCCCAATAAATATAACATCCTCAATAACAACCGCACACTTATAGTAAAAAATGTGAGTGCAGCTGACGGTGGTAAGTACTCGATAGTTCACAGATCTTATCTCTCTTATCTTTATTTATATAAAACTTGTCTATAGTTTTAAGATTTGTGATGTTCTGTGTCTCTAATGTGGATATCTCTCATTTGATTAAAGTTTCCTAAAACTGTTTATAGAAACGATGTTTGTGACTGAGATTTATAAGCACACATTATAATAGATTCTAATCTTGTGTTTTAATCTTTTATTCCCGACTCGTTATATGTACACGTATATCACAGGTATATACCAATGCATAACTGAAGTCAATTCACTGACAAATATCCAGTGGCAAAGAATTGCAATTCAGCCATTTCCCAATATCCAAGTAGATCCTGATAAAGTCTATAAATGTGACAATTTGTCCATACCACTAAAATGCTGTGCTCAAAGCAGCTATACGATTGAGTGGACCGAGGACTCCCTGCCTCCACTGACACCTCCAGGTAATACACTAAATAAATATATTTTATTGTTATTTGTTGCAGATCATATAAGTGAATACACTATTTTAAAACTGTTAAGAGGCTGAACATACACATTAAATTTACGCTAAGTTTTGTCAATAAAATTGAATAGAATTTTAATATTCTATATCGCAGGTCCGGGGACAAACTGCATTGTATACACCTACACTGTCTGGAAAAAGGATTGTGTGGCTACGTACAAAATAGTCACATTAACATGTCGACTGTCAGACACCAGCCTGAGTGGATTTAGTTATAGCTCTTCAAACATAACACTAAACATAACCCCAAGAGGTGAGCTACAGTATCACGTTTCTTTTCTTCAAGAGTCAAGAGTCAAGTCAAGTCAAGAAGCTTTTTATTGTCATTTCAGCCATATATAGCTGTTGCAGTACACAGTGAAATGAGACAACGTTTCTCCAGGATCAAGGTGCTACATAAAACAAAGACAGGGCTAAGGACATGTAAGTAGTCTTAGCCACATAAAGTGCAACTGTGCAACCTGGTGCAAACAGTGCAGGACAAGACAAGCAAGACAGTGCAGGACAAAAGACAGTGCAGGACAAAAAACAGTGCAGACATTAAGTTACAAGACAATACAAAAAGTACAAAAAATGCAATACACAAAAGACAATAAACAGTAACAGAAACAGCGCCGACCGACCGGTGTAAATACTGAATGTTCAAACAATATTTTGTGCAGTAAAAGAATGAACAGCAGGTTCTTAGCAGCAGGTCCTTTGGATTATATATAGAGTTGTGCAAAAAACAGGAGATGACTGAGATATTGTCCAATATGTGCAAAAACAGCAGAAAAGTGTGCAAAACAGTGTGTGTGTTTTGTGAGGGTCTATGCAGTCCATACAGATGATGTGTGTGTATGTTGTGCTCAGTATAGTACAGTTCGGTTATTGAGAAGTCTGATGGCTTGTGGGAAGAAACTGTTACGCAGTCTGGTCGTGAGGGCCCGAATGCTTCGGTACCTTTTTCCAGTGACCACTAGGGGATGACCCAGAAACAAGCTTCAATTCAACTTTAAAGCATCAAATCCTCCAAAAACACGAAAAAACCTATTTACCTAGTAAAGTTTATACTCTCAATAATTTTTTAAGCCCACACACAAAGCACAATATGATTCACAGCCCTTATACAATTAGAAAAAAATTTCGGACAAAACTGACCTAGGTGGCGCTAGACCGGTTTTCCCTTACCTTTACTCTTTCTTCACTGGGGTAATATATTCCAACACAAATAAACCACAAAAATCCACACAGGTCCAAGGAATTGAAATCTGTAAGCCTTTTAATCCAAATCGCTCTGGTCGCGCCGCAAATATTCCGTTAGTGTTCTGAAAACTGGAAACAGAAGTGCGCCATCATCTCGTTTTGCCGCTCTAACTCCTAATTGGGATATTCAAAAATTCAAAGTCTACGTCATACGTTTATAGCCCAGGTCCTAACGAATCAAATAAGCCCTCATTTGAGCCAATCGGTGCTTGTATGGCAGAGATAGACGGCTGGGAAGCCAATGGTGGCATGACCTAATTTTTGGGAACCCGCCTTTGACTGACAATTACTCCTTCCAATAGCAATGAAATGGGCTGGGACCTATACAGCCGTTTAGCCAATAAGCAGACGATTCCAATGGTATATGACATGCCTTACATTCTTTGCCTGTGTCTGCGTGAACTGGATGCGAAGAAGAATTCTTGCGTAATCCCTGACCTTTTGTCCCTCTCACAGCTCAGGGTGTCAAGTTACAGGCCTGTTTTCACACCAGAGTGATAGAGAGAGAGTCTAGGCTTATTTATGGCCTGTCAGACTGAGCCTGCAGCCTTTTATTTCAAAGTTATATAGTAAACAAGTACACAAAAACGCTGCACCCGACGACCAGGGCCGTAGAAAAATATTCATATAAAATCCATTTTTGGGTCTTTTGACTTGAATTTTTTTTTGGTGAAAGCCAAGACATGTGGCTATGACTCTCTGTTGTTGGTTTGTCCCTAACATGTTCCAGAAAAATAAGATTAATCAGTTTATCAGAAAAACAACCCAGGCGGACAGGAAAATCTGCATTCAAACCCCTGTAACTTTGTGCCAGTAAGTCCTAGAATCAATCTGAAACTAGTTTCTGAAACTAGAGAATCTCTTCTTTCAAATGTGTCAAAGTATGTGGGAGCTGTACCACTTTTTGTTGGACAATGGATATAGGCGGAGGTCCATAAGAGGACCCAAAAGATAAACATATTTATATGATTTATTAGATGACTGATTGATAACATAATCTGCTCAAATCTTTTTTATTTTACACCAGAATTTAGACATAGAAGCCATCCCGATGTTTGCTGCTGATCTCCTTAATGCTGTAGAAAACAACACCATGAATATTTCCACAGTTCCTGTGAATCTCTTGAAAGTGGTTGATTTACTAAGCACAATTGCTAAGTTTTCAAAAGCAAACTCTGTTGCGGTTGACCAAAACACAATGAAGGTACGTACATTTATTATTTACACTTTTATTATTAAACATGATATAGGTATTGTAGCTAAGCTGAGCTTGAGCTGCTGCTGTTTAAGCCATAATTCAAACATGAAATCTTTAACTATAATACAGTGGGAAAGTATGTGTAAGCGGAGAGCAAAGGGATGAGAGGGTATTATATGGCCTAATGGTTAGAGTCTGACTCCTAATCCTAAAGTTGTGGGTTCGAGTCTCGGGCCGGCCACGACTGAGGTGCCCTTGAGCAAGACACCGAACCCCCCAACTGCTCCCCGGGCGCCGCAGCATAAATGGCTGCCCACTGCTCCGGGTGTGTGTTCACGGTGTGTGTTCACTGCTGTGTGTGTGCACTTTGGATGGGTTAAATGCAGAGAACGAATTCTGAGTATGGGTCACCGTACTTAGCCGTATGTCACGTCACTTTCTTATTGTGCAGGAGAGTATAAGTTGCCATAAGTAAAGTGTATGAGAGTGTACTCTATGTAATACACGCTGCCATACTGTACAAATATTGTACAGTATGGCAGCGTGTATTACATATTACATATAATATATTTATATATTTAAATGTTTGCTGTTAATAATAGAAAATCCAAATATTCTTTACTTATCTGAACATTCAGGATTTCCTCAAAACAGTGGACGTCATAACAACAGAAACGGCACAAGAAACATGGAATACTTTCAACAGTGAAAATACAAACATGAACGCTATCTCTATGCTTCTTCAGTCGATTGAAAGTATCGGAAGCAGTCTCTCCAGTGATAGCTTTTCCATAACGACATCAAGTATCCAACTTGAGAGGAATTTTACCAACTCAACTAAAATGTTTAACACAAATTCCACCACTCAAGCGAGCATTGCAGAGACTAGCGGAAGGTTTCTAGTCACCGTCATTGTCTTCTCGGCACTTAACAGTGTGTTACCTGGTCGGGATGCAGCCTACAATAACAGCAGTAAAACTCAATCCAGCATCAACGGAGACCTAGTTGTAATTGAAGGAGACTCAACAATAAACAACGTATCCCTGTTTTTTTGAAGTTAAAGATAGGTCATTAGGAAACCCACAGTGTGTCTTTCGGAACTTTAGCCTTTTAAATGGTATTGGTGCCTGGGACTCGACTGGATGTGAAATAAAGCAAGTGATTAATCAAGCTGGAAAGCTAACATGTGAGTGCAGCCATACAACATCATTTTCTATCCTGATGTCACCATTTTCTCCGGATAACAAAGCCTTAGCCTATATAACATACATCGGTGTAGGCATTTCAATTGCCAGCTTGGTTTTGTGCCTCATCATTGAAGGCCTTATCTGGAAATCAATGTCAAAGAACGATACCTCTTACATGCGCCATATCTCTACTATCAACATCGCTCTGTCCCTCCTGGTTGCAGACATAGGTTTTATTATTGGAGCAGCAATCGGAACAAAAGGTCAGAAGACACCAGTGGATCCCTGCAGTACAGTGACATTCTTTATCCACTTCTTTTACCTTGCTCTTTTCTTCTGGATGCTACTGTCTGCTCTCGTGCTTCTCTACCGCATTGTCATAGTCTTTTCCAGATTGTCCCGGACCGTGATGATGACCATAGCCTTTAGTGTTGGCTATGGAGCTCCATTAATAATTGCTGTCATTACTGTCACAGCAACATTTGGAAACGGAGGATACATTCAAGAAGGGAATACATGTTGGCTCAACTGGTATAAAACTAAGGCAATACTGGCATTTGTGATTCCAGCCCTAACCATTGTGTTTATAAATCTCCTGGTGCTTATTATACTTGTATATAAGATACTGAAGAGCGGAATTAGTGCCACTATTCAGCGAGATGAGAAAGATGCCTTAGTAGTGATTATCAGGTGTGTGGCGATTTTAACCCCTTTCTTTGGTCTGACTTGGTGATTTGGGATCGGGACCATTGTGTCACCAGCCTTTGGGATCCATGTGGTGTTTGCAATCCTCAATTCACTGCAGGTACCAATATCACCTTCATACATATTTAATTTATTTTTATTTTTTTTATTTAATTGGAGCAATGCAGGTTTTTTTTTTTGCAGAAGCACATACTGTATGCAGCTGCCTACCTATGAAATAAAAATAATATTTTGAAAGATATACAGCACTGACATCATTGTATCCCTTTGGTTTTGTAAATTTGATGCTGTTTCAACATAGATTTTTTAAGAGTAAATGAATATTTTAACCTGATCAATGTGTCGATCCAGAATAGATAGAAATACTCACCTACAGTTTTAAGATTTATGTAAAAATGTATGTAAAAAAAATGCCCTTAATCTTTCTTGTTTATTTATTTGTGTGTAGGACACAATACAGTATGTTTCTTAAATGAAGCAGAAATACAATCTGTAATTTGTCCTATTTATTTCTTCAAAGGGCTTCTTTATTTTAGTTCTTGGAACTGTACTGGACAAGAAGGTGCGTATTTTCCATATATTCAGGCTGTTTGTTGACAAATCTTTTACTAAGATTCAGATTCAGAGAAAGCTTACATCATGAGTAGTTTGTGTACAGTGTTCATTTACCCATAGGAACCAAAACTACATTAAACACTAGAACTGTTTCTGAGCTGGATTGTTGCCTTATTAACGCAATTAAAAATAATGGATCTTAGAGTTGTTGTGTTTATTAGAGAATAATGTCACTTTTAGTGGTTGTTTTATACTATGCCATTTTTATTATTAATGATATATTTCTTTGTCATAATAGACTGGGTTCTTGCTTACAGAGATACAAAGTAACCAGTAGTTTGTTCGTTTTTTTGTTCATTTCCAATTTGTTTTGATTTTGTTTTTCCTTCTTTTTCATTGTGTCAGTGATGTATTTTAAAATATGGAATCTATCAAATATGTCTGTGAATTAAAACCTCACTACTGCTTTTCACCTGGTTACTCCCCTTATAGTCATATCTAAGGTCAGAAGGATTTCCTAAGTTTTGGTTACTTCTCTCGTTGACTCATGACATAAATCCTTTAAGTGTAATCTTTTATCAGTAGTGTTGCAGATTTCCAGACTGTCCTGATGAGGCTGTAGATTTCCATCCAATCTGTTTTGTAAATTAGGGAAAGTTGGCAGTACTGGTTTACATATGTCATTAAACCAAAAACAGAATAAACAGAAACGCTGGGACATCAGATACCACAGAACGGATCTGAGCTTCTGAAAGACACTGAGATACTGATGCTTTACCTTCCTCACATTTTAGGTATGTTTTAATTTTCTACTAAATTCTTCACTTATTTCTGCCACTTAATGGAACGTTTTACAGATCATAACATGTGGGATTAAAATATTTGAAAATATTTGTGATTAATAAAAATCACATTTAATAACCAATAAACAAATATAATTAATTGACTATATGAATTAACTTTAACAGTCACTATAACTCGTGAAAAACTTATGCGCAACTAGTTCCAGTCCGAATCACTATTGTTCTCGTCCAGCAGTGGTAATGAGTCTGGATCCAATTAAACCAACATACACTGATCCTCTTGACTTAATACATAGTGGAAACTTCTGGTTAGGCCGCATCTGAACAGTCATATCTGTAGGGATTGGCGTGGCTAACGGCTGATACGCACAGGATCTACTTATGTTGCCCATCCATTTCGGCCCATGTGTTCTGGCTGCTAAACCCAGCAGGCAAAGTGCAGGACATAAATATGTATCATTATATGGAGATTTATCACACTCGTCCACACCTCTAGTAGGCATTACATAGGGAGTTTGATTAGACCGGTCATGGCATATTACACAGGTACTGTTTGCAGCAACCTGGTGAGCGGTTTCTGTCAGCCACTGTCTAGATACACCAATTATTAGAACTTGTCCTAAATATTCCACCTTTCTTCGGCAGAATAGTACACATAATCCTGTACACATTGCTCTTTCGATTGGCTACAAATCAGTAAGTCAGTAAAGTCTTTTTTGTAAAGTCACCAGATCTCTGGTCAGTACTTGGTTGAATATCGATAGATTTTCACAATATCCTTGTTGCTCTTAATATGTGAATGCAAACAAGTGCTGAGAGTCAGGGTGCAATGGGATACTAAAAAATGCTTAACACAGATCAATTACTGTATACCATTTTGTTTCCTCTGGAATATTTGATAACAACGTTTGTGGATCCGGGACCACCTGGGATACAGCTACCACTATTTGATTGACTGGTCTTAAATCATGTACCAATCTCCATTTATCTGAATTTGGCTTTCTGATCGGAAAAATCGGAGTGGTGCACTGACTTTTTTGTGGGGATTAAAACTCTTCCTTCCACTAGCCCTTTAATAGTTGGTCCTATCCCTTCCTCTGCTTGTTTAGACAATGGATACTGTCTCTGATAAAGTAATGGTACATTGGGTCTAACCTGTATTTTTGCTAATCCTGCTGACTTAACTAGTCCTACATCTGTTGCAGGTTTAGTCCACAGTTACTCTGGGACTTGACTTAGTGCTTCGTCTACTTCTTTCTCTGTTGACTCCTCCTTATCTGCCATCTGTGGCATCTGTATCTCTACTTCTACTCTTACTAGAATTTATGTTTGTTTGCTGACTTACTTACATGGTTGTGTATGATTACATGATAACATGATTGTCCCCTAATCTATCCTTAAAATCTCTATCTTCTGACATATGTACTCTAGGGTCTTTAGTCATGTTCCACTTCACTACCCTTTCTGCCTCTTTCATCTTAGGCCCTAAATCTTTGGATTCAAAACCTCGCCCGATCATCAGGGAGATGTGGGAGACTGCATCTGATACCATTCTAGAATCTGCTCAGGGAGTACAGCATATGTAGCTACTCCTTGCTGGCCAATTATCGTACTGTCCATGTTGATATCATATTGTTTTCCATGGTCCTCTAGCTTCACTGCAATCTGGATGTATGTAAGTTAATCATGGAATTCCATTCCGAGTATTCTTGCCATATTTTTGACGTATCTTTGTCCTTGACTTCCATTCAATACACTTTGTCCAGTTCTGTCATTTCCTCTTCTTGGCTTACTACTAGGTATTGTCGAGCTAACATTTCTGGGAGTGTTATCCACACTCCTGTTGGCCCACAGTGTATTTTGGCTCCTAGTTTGCAGAGCACATCTTTCCCAAGAAGATTGGTTGGAGTGTCTGGGAAATATAATAAATATTCTTTTCCAATGCTTGTAAATATTGCTCCCGTGTCAATCAGGAATGGAGCCTGTACTTCATTTCCAATTCCCACCATAATTGTTGGTTCTTGTGCAGGATGCAATGAGGTGGTACACTGCACCAGCTCCCCCTCTGGCTTCTCTGGGCCTCTTCACATTCCTCCTGGAGCTGGGCCCAATGGGCCCCCTCCAGGTGGTGCTGGGGCTTGTCCTTGAAATCCTGGGCCTGGGCATTGGCCTGCCCAATTTCCAGCTCCTTGTGGTGTTGCTGCGAGTGCATGCTGCATTCCTGACTGCTCTGCTCCTTGTTAAAACATTGGAGCAGGCATCTGTGCAGGCACCTGTTGTCTTCCTTGGCTTCCCATGTGCACAGCGCAATCTTTGTCATATCCATCTTCCCTGGAAAAGCATCACAAAAAAGCCTTACACTTCATGTAATTCCATTATGAAGTCAGAGTACGTGGCATTTCTCCCATTCTCATGATCTGGGAATCTGGGTGTCTCATGCACAGATTTTCATCCGGCCTTTCATACCTAATCCGCTCCTTCATACTTTGCGTGGGCAGCTTTTCCGCATGCAGAGCCTGTTGCATAGGTTTTTCCCCTTGTCAGATATTTCTGGAACCAGTCCATTCATGAAACTGTTTCTCAAGTGTGCCTCGTACGCTGTCACTTCCCCCTCACTCATATCCTGCTGGGGGAATGAGGCCGCTGTGCGCGTTGTGTAGTGTATGTCAGTGAGGCGATGGAGATATTGCACAACTGTCTCACTGTCCTCTTGTTCCTCGACCTCAGCCTGGTCCCCAGTCACGCTGTTGAGGAGCATAGTGAAGCTTAGATTACATTAGATAATTCGTTGGGTATCCCATTGGATATTGCATCATCGTTGGAGGCAGTGGCTGTGTCATCATCACTTGTGCTACTCCTCTATTTTGAGGTGGCACGGCCTCAGCAGCGGTTGGAACCACCATGACTGCCGCCTGTTTTGAGACATACTCTTTATCTTCCTTCTTCTTCTTTTCATGGCTTTCTTGTTTATTTCTTGCTAGTTCTCCCAGCTGCGCCTTGTGCAATTGCACTACTAAATCTTCTGCAGCCTTTTTTCCTCCTTCTTCCTTTTTCTGTGTAACTCTGTATAGTGTATTACATTCGCTTCGAAGGTGGCCCATGGCATGGTGTTTAGACCCACCACTGTTTCCAGTTGGTCTTGGACTTCCTCAGGGAGTGCCCTTTTTAACATGAGTTTAAACAGTGTCTCACTTGCGGGTGTCTCATCCCATGCTGCTCCCATCTCCTCTCTCCAGGACTCCTGGAGTTTCAGTATGAATTCGGCAACCCCTTCTTCTTCTTCCAGCTTTATTTTTTCCACTTTTCCTGGGTCTGCCTTGGTTGGGTAGGCCGTCCTTAACTGATCCCACAGGTCATTCCTGTGTGGGCCGAAGGTTATTCCATCTCCCCTTGGATCATCTGCCTCTCTTCCTAATCCAACAAGGTGGAGTATTTCCATCATTTTTGCTTTTCCTATGGTATGGCATAGGATTGGCTTCAGATCTCCCAGAGCCAAACTTTGTCCGGTCGTTTGTTCCTTGAACTTTGTGATCCATCTCTGTGCTCCTTCGCACACTTGGCAGTCTTTTTACCAATCCAGTCACATCCATGAATGTCCATGGCACAAAATTCATTTGCTTTCCTTTAACTATCAGGGGGAGCTGTGTTGCTCTCGGTGCTTCTGTCTCGTCCTCTTCTTCACTGGAGCTCTCACTTTCGGGGGTCACCTGCTGCGTCTCCCCACATTTGCCTCTTCACGTCTGGGATTGGGTCTGCATGTGTCTGTTTGGATGTCGCCCCATTTTTGTTTATCTGACTTCTTCCGTGCCTTCCTTGTTCTTTGGAGATTTTTAAATTGTTTCTCCGCTCGTTTCTGTTCCTCCTCCAAGTATTTATATTCCAACTCCAATTCCTCCACTTTCATCTCCAGTCGTGATGCTTGACCTCGTAACTCCTCCATCGTCACATCTGTTTTCTGGCTTTGTTCCAGAGCTTCCCCTATTGCTCTTTCCTGCTCTTCGTTCTGCCACATGCCTTCTGTTTCCAGGGGGTCAGCTGCACTTCTCCCTGCATTGGGGTGAGAGACTTCTGGGTACTCCGTCCTTTTATTCTCTCGCCGGGCATCTCTGTACCTTCCTCCAGCTGTTGACGCCGTTGCCGCACCTCCCCTGTCTTTTTATTTCCGTTGGGTGATGAATTCCCATCTGCCTTGGTCTGTTGTTTCTTTTCTTGCTCCTCCTGGACAGCTATGAGGGTCTTTTTTGTCACACAGTCGTTTGGTTTGCTTAGGGACCCCTGTGCTTCGCTGAGGTTCTTATGATGTTCCATCTGCCCGGTTTTTATTGATCCTCTCCTTCCCGGCTGGCAGACATCTTCCATTCATGGCTTAATGTATTCTCTTGCCCAGGGAGTCGGTGTGCTGTGTCTTTCTAAACCTGGCGGGCGTGTGTATTCAGTCAACCACTCCATATTACGCTCCTCTGCTTGTTGCCTCGATAAGTGGGAGTCACCTTCCTCCCATCGGGCATTAGCTTTCTCCACCTCCCTGTCCCAGTACAGGCGTCAGTATTCATCATCCTCCAGCACTCCCTTTCTTCCTCCTGTAGCCCCTTCTGGGCATTCTGGGTATTTTCCTTTTTCTCCTCTGCTGCCGCCCTTTACCAGGGGAGGGCAGTCTTCTTGCTCTCCCTTGGGACGTTCTTTTTCTGCTGACGTCTGCCGGATTACTCCTCTGACTTGCCCTCCTATAATCTCCAGTTGTATTTCTTATGTTTCACTTGCCTCTCCCGTATTTATTACGGGTATATGCCATGGTGGTTGGGCTTATATCGTTTGTTGTAAGGTGGGGGCTGGAGCTGTTCCCCCCCATTCACCTGATGGTGGGGCTGTAGCCTTCTCTTTCCCTTGTTCTTTGCTTTGTTCTGCTTTTAGCTTCTTTAACCCTGTAAAGCCCACCGTTGCAGAATTACAACACCACCTTGTTTATTTGTCCAGTCACCCTACCTGCAAAATTTATTATTTTTTTCTTCCCATGACTGGTTTTGTCAAGATCCGAATAAAATTCCTCAAAAAAATTTTTCTGTGTTCATTACAATGTCTAGACCACATACATATTTAGTTATTTTGGAAATCTAGAGCTTATGTCCATGCTGTAATTCTACAACTTTGGGCCAAAGTAGTAGTCAAACTAGCCTGTGCACCTTATGCCTTACATAAAGACACTGCACTTCTTACCTGATCCCAAATCGAAATTTAAACTTTTAGATGATTCATTGTAATTAATTTCTAAATGTGCTTTTCTGTTAAATTTATACTTATTTTCAATTAGACCATAATTACAGAGACAGGCGCAAATGGATATGCTGGATAATATATAGATTTCTCTTTCAGTTAGTCTATTCTTCCAGTTTACTGCAATTGTGGATACACAAACACACTGTGTAGCAAGTGCAATGTTCGCCTGTGCTTTTCAGTAGAAAAGAGCTGTCTCAGGGCCTATCACTGCAACCAATCACAGACTTCCAACCACACCAAAAGTGACAGAACAAAAACAAAAGCAAAACAGAAACAAAAGCTCTCCTAATTTTTTAATAATATTTTCCTCTCATTACCCATATCAATAAATGCCCATTCATACATCATATTATTATGCACAGTAAGCAATCAACCCTGCAAATGAATGCCTAAATGCTCTGTATATCTGATCAGACAAAGTGAGTACAAATACAGAAATTCTGCTCCTAGCAGAGCCCAACATTGTAATATTACAACATATTCCTAAAAAGCTTACTAAAATGTAAAAAAAATGTAAACAAGAAATTTCTCATGCTTTTTACTTCTCCCCAGCATTTTATACTTACTCTCATCTTCCTGCATTTTACCTCATCAAACGTGCCTCCTTCAGCCCACTGCAATCCTCCTTTTGTCCGGTCTTGCCATTTTTTCATGTACTTCTTAATTTCTTTTTCAGCCTTCTTGTGCTTTATTATTTACAATTGCAGCTGGAGTAATTAAGTTCTTTTACCTTTCTCCATCATGCACCCTTGTCTCACCCTTGTGGCACTGTCACGTGGTTCTGTAATTATTGCAGTTGAAGTTTATTCTTTTTCTGGTAAACGGGGTTGTGCTGGATTCCTTCTAGTATAGTTCTCAAGAAAGACAAGGCAGATATCAAGATCAGAGTATAAGTCCAATAAGTATAACTTCAATTAAAATGAAATTAAACTTGATTAAAATCAATCAACTGCACATTCAAATAATTACATACTCAACCAAGTATTGACCTATTCAATTAATTAACTCACTAATAAATCTAATAAAATCAAATAAACAATCAATCAATCAAATAAACTACCAGTTAAATCACTTAGATAAATAATCAAAACAAATTGTTAAGTTGTAAAAATTAAAAGTTACATTGTCAAAAAAGGAAACAATAAAAAATAAAAGTGAAAAGAATAAATCAATTAAATTGTTGTTAACTTGTTGGTAATTGTCTCATCTAACGACTCACTTATAACATTATGTAACTCTACACGGTTAGACAATGCTCCAAGTTTTCAGCTTCTAAAACCTCTAACACTCAGAAAAGAGACAAAGAAAAAACAACAATCTCATTGGAACCAAAACAATCTCTCTGTGTGTGTTACAAATGTCAGGGTGATTCTAGGCCTTACTAGCACAGAGTTACAGAGGCTAAAATGCTTTCTGTGGAAAAAAACACTACATTAGGTTATTAATGTAATTATAAATCATATTGTATTTTATGTCTAGTCCTGTTATGAATTAAAACCAGATTTGTATGTATGAATATGCATATGTGTGGACCCAGGAAGGCTAGCTGATTGCATAGACTTTCAGCTAATGGGATCCATATAAACAAACACAAACAACAAAAAATAGAATAAAATAAAACAAAGACAAAAAATAAAATAAAGTAAAAATAAAATAACCTACACCTGGTATAACACTACGTAAAAAAAACTTTCCCCAACAAAAACAATTTTTTATAAAGTCAAAAAGAATGGCCCAAGAATTGTTTAAATTCTTTAACAAACTTAAAATGATTTAATTTTATATGAATATTTTTTCCCACTAGGCATTAGTATCTGCTCACAAAAAGAGAAAAAACTCAGGAAAGCTGTTCTGTGTGTATGTGTGTTCAGCTTTGGGAATTAAGTCATAACAGACACTTTTCACAGAGTGCTAACTGGCCCCTTGCCAGATGGCCCTTATCGCTCCTCTTTGGAATCGTCTCCTTATTGGCTAAAGAGATATCAGGGTCTCGCTACTTGTTACTGGCTGGCCCAACTGCCAAACAAACGGCGGGTGTTCCGGGTATTGGCTTCTAAGCTTGTCTATCTCTGCTCTATGGGGCACCTATTGGCTCATGTGAGGCTGGACTACAAATATGACACCAAATTTGTAGTTCATCAACTAGGAAGTGAGAGCCGGGAAAAAAAAAATGGACGGGAGTAAACTCCGTGTACAGTGTTCGGTCAGAAAAATAACTATTGTAAGGCGAGCACAGCAATTTGGATTAAAAGGCTTAGATACTTCTTGGACCCTTGGGGATTTATTAAAAAATATTGAAAACTATGAAGCAAGGTGAATCAGATGAATCAGGTGAATCTTATTTTCACTCAGTGTGTCTCATACAGTTCTCTGTTATAATTGAATGCTTGTGTAACTTAAATAAATGTTATGTTCTGCTTGTGTGACTTAGCGCTTTTTTCCGTTGCAACTCATTTTATAAGATCTTATAAGTGCCATAAAACACTTCACAATTGCTTGTTTGTACTTTATCACACATCAAACTGAATCGTCATTCAGTTTGACAATACACAAATACACATGTGCACATAAACAATTCATACACATTACACACCGTACACGTATCATTTATGTATACTTATTGGCGTACACTTATTTATGAATACTCATTTGGCTCTGTCCACTTATCAATGTGTACGTTGCCGTATCCACTTATCATTGTATATCGCCGTATACTTATGATGATAACGTGCACGTATATAAACACTTATAAATACTGGGTACTTTACCGTACCCCCAGGTACTTTACCGTACCCCCAGGGGGCCCACCCAGCCCTACCCTATCTAGGGCCAACGCGTTTTCTCCACCTGCCCGTTCAGTCCTGGCTGTGAGTTATATACACACCGGCGGTACGCCACAGGAATTTTCAATCCTTAATATCAAAAATATAAATAACAAAATGTATACACCAGAATTCACTCGAGTTTTTTTCTGTCACACACACACACACACCCTCACTCTGTCTCTCGCTCACTCTCTCCGTGTGTGTGTCTCTCACAACAGAATTCACCCATGAGATTTTTGTTTTGTCACACACACACCTCTCCCTCTTTCTCTGTGTGCGCGTCTCTCACAACAGAACTGTCACGGAGTCACCAGGTCCTTCTCTCACTCACCAGCACTCACATTCCCCTGAGTACTAATTAGCACCACCTGCTCCACATTCTTCAATCAACGCACACCCTATATAAACCACTCTCAGTCACTCAGTCATTGTCTGGTCTCGTATGTGCTAACGTGATTTTTCCCCGCAGTCATTCAAGCTCCAGACACCTGTTTGCTTCACAGCTATCGGCTCTCCTTCCTTCTCCCTCGCCTTCGGTGCTACCGGATTATTCTCCCCGTATCCACCTACTCCTGTCTAGGATCCTGTCTCTCCTCCTCCTGTGTTCTCCCCAGCGTGTGAGTGTGTGCGTGTTTACGCTTTCTGCAACTTTGTAGTGCTTCATACAGTTTTGAATTCGATACATCTGCTCACGGACTTCAATAAAGATCTCTTTGGTTTTGCTTACCCTAGCCTGTGGCTTGTGTATCATTACAGAAGACCAGACCATACCGGAAGCATTATGAATGTTCCAGCGTCGGATCCCATTCGCAAATTGGAGGATCTTCTTCGTGCATCGCTACAGTCCGGCGCCACCGCACCAGCCATAGCACTGTCGTCTTCTGCGGCCATAGTCGCATCTCCCATGGCCAGCCCAGCGCCCTACTCTGGTTCGGTGGAGAATTGCACCGGATTTCAGCTGCAGTGTTCGCTAGTGTTCGAGATGCAGCCTCAACAATATCAATGGCAAATAACAATAAAATAACAATGTACATTTACTGAAGAAAATGTGAATGGTGCTTGCACGTGCCAAGGTCCCCTCATCATGTTTTGATATGTCACATGTCCATGTTGTGCTAATTTTTGATTTTCACGTTGCATCACGTGACGTCACATAACGTGACCAGAATACACGTGAGGCGGTTCCCCTCACTGGGCCAAGTGTTTTAATATATGACATGTCCATGTTGTGCTAACTGTTTCTTTTCACTTATTTTGGGGACGGTACTGCACGTGACATCACGAGTACCGTCACCAGAATACCTGGTGGGGTGCCAATACTTTTGGACAAAAGTGGTTACTGAGGGTTTGGATATTTCATGTGAATACTGCAGTCATTATGGGATTCTACTTATTATTATACTGAATAGATCAGTACATGCAATTCTTAATGTTGAATGATAGATAGATAGATAGATAGATAGATAGATAGATAGGTGCATTGACTGGGGGCCAATACTTTTGGAATCATTGGATTGATAGTGTGGAGTTGATAGTTACATGTATTGAGAGTCTCCAGTCTCCATCTAAAGTCACTAGGAGAACACAGAAGAGAAGCCGTGCCTGAGCTCTGAGCACCCTGTGTGTGAGAGACTAAAGGATTTTTAGGAATTTCCCATTCATTTCTATGGGATTTTTTTGGCCAGTACTTGGTTGAATATTTTGAATATTTTGGTGTGTGCCAAATTTCAAGAGTTTTCGAGCATGTTAAGGGACCCCAATTGGCCAATGTGTGCAAAATAAATAAATAAACAAACAAATAAATAAATAATAAACCCGAGCAAAAACAATAGGGCTTCGCACCATCGGTGCTCAGGCCCTAATTAGTTCCTTGGCAATTACTCAAAAATTTTCCAAGACTTTCATACACACTCAATCACAGTGTCTCCTCTCAAACATGAAGAAATGAAGCAACAATTGACATTGTCTCAAGGCACCTTTACAGAACATAAGAAACATTATACAAAGTGTTTAATATAAAGATTTGTATAAAATAAATTATAAATTTATATTAGACATAGATAAATGTGTTTGTATTTATCCCCAATGAGCAAGCCTGAGGTGACTGAGGCAACTGTGGTGAGGAAAAACTTCCTTAGATGGAAGAGGAAGAACCTTGAGAGGAGCCAGACTCAACATCATCCTCATGTGGGTGACACAGGAGGTGTGAAAATATACAGCCTGACAATTGTGTGCTGATGAGGAGTTTGTTGTCCTTAAATACCACATAGTTGGCATCTCCTTTTAGTATGTCCAAATACTTCAGGAAGCAGTGTCCAACTGTACATCTCTGTAGATGCCTCAGGATCCTCACAGGATTGGCTTCATCTCAGTGAAGGTCCAAAATCTTCATAACATGGAACACAACTGGAGCTGGTACAATTTCTGGATACCTCTGGATGGGTAGAATAAGAGAAGCAGTGGAGAGGAATTAGCATAGCTGCTGTTCATAATATTATCAGGCACTAGATGATAATGTGCATGTGGTCAGTTGTATTAGATTGTAACTGGTGTAAAAAGAAACTCATTGGTTTAACCTAACCCAAGCCTATTTCCTGTATTATTATTAATATTTTTTCTTCTGTTCAGATTGGTTTATTAATGTTTTATATCTTCCAACTTTTTGCATAAAGAATGGTTTAGTGAACTCCACAAACTTTTGTTCTTAATTATTGTTTATAGAATATAACTTTAAAAGTAGCAGAACTTTCTTTGGGAATTTGTTTGGGAAGGGAATGTTATCCCTTAGGTTCGATTCCCACCTCCACCTTGTGTGTGTGGAGTTTGCATGTTCTCCCCGTGCCTCGGGGGTTTCCTCCGGGTACTTCGGTTTCCTCCCCCGGTCCAAAGACATGCATGGTAGGTTGATTGGCATCTCTGGAAAATTGTCCGTAGTGTGTGAGTGTGAATGAGAGTGTGTGTGTGCCCTGTGATGGGTTGGCACTCCGTCCAGGGTGTATCCTGCCTCGATGCCTGATGACGCCTGAGATAGGCACAGGCTCCCCGTGACCAGAGAAGTTCGGATAAGCGGTAGAAAATGAATGAAGGAATGATCACATAAGTCTATTGAGCCTTGGTAACGTTCAGGAGAATCCACTATGACAAATAAACCCAAATGCAGAAATGTAGGGAAATGTAGGTAGAAAATTAATGAATGAATGAATGTTAAAAATGTATCAGTTAATGTGTTTTATTTATTTATTTATTTATTTATTTATTTATTTATTTATTTATTTATTTAAATGAGATATATGGTGATGCTAACTGATTTTCATATTTTATATAGTTTTTATATTGTCTATACTTTTTTATTTATCTATCTCCTTTTGGTTTTGGTTTATTTTTTTATCCTAAATTGCATTCCCATTTTTTATGCCTATATACCGGACAGTTGCAAAAAGCATTTCACTGCATGTCATACCCCGAATGTATGTGACAAATACATTTAACATTTAATTTGATTTGATATATATACTAGTGTGTGCCAGTGAGGGAGAAGCTGACGCCCCCTGTCTGTTTATTTCCTTTTCTTACAGTAAAAAGTGCTGAATCTCATTAAGTGGTCACGGTGTCCTTGTTTGTGTGAGAGTGACCGGTCCAGGCACATTACAAGAGCACAAGATTATGTGTATGTATGAATAAAGAGATATGTTCCAGGGTGCAGGGGGGAATGGACCCAAAAATGCAGAACGCATATGACTCCCAATCGAATAGGTTTAATAATAATGTTTGGTAATAATAGATGCAGATCCAACACAGAAACTAACATTCACAGGGCTAAACAGAAATAATAGACCAAACAAAAAGTTCCCCAACAAGATAATACAGGTACAGGAATCCACAAACAAAAAACTGACCTGACAGACAAATCAAGAAGAGCGAGTCCAGGAAAGAGTACAAATCTCTACAAGGTCTCTTAGTCCACAGAAGCAAAAAACAAAAAACTAATCCAACCAAGATCTCCGAAAATAGGGCTGATATCAGCACAAAACGAGTTGAAAAACAAAAAAGGTCTATGGACAACAAACCCAAAAATAGATAATCCAAAAAGAACCGAAGAGAACAAAAAAGGGAAATCCACGATTTGAAACACGTCTGGTTGAAATCCAACACGGTAATCCTTAAAAAACAAAAGTGAAATTTACAGGGGGGAAAAAAGGCATGCACAAGCGGTAGCAACGATAACATGATGAGACAATCTGGCAAAGAGTGTCCGCAGTCAGCGTGCTTAAATAGTGTGGGGGAGTATAAAATAGTATAACGCAAAGTGCCACAGCCAAGATGGCAGCCGCCCCAGAAGTGGCCGCTTAACACTCGAGTTAGCTGGCAGACTATGACAGTACCCTCCTTCCCAGATAGACATGGAAGGTGGGATGTATACATAAGCTCTTAGGAAGTTTAAGACATACGGCTACTGGGTTGAGTATCCTGGAGATGTGAAATGGTCCAATAAAGTGAGGCGTGAGCTTGCGGCAAGACCCCTTGATCGGAAGGTCCTTGGTGCATAGCCATACCTTTTGGCTGACAGTACTTAGGTGCCAGACATCGATTGCTGTTAGCCCACCGGGCATAGTTTTGAGAGGACTTAAGAAGCACCTCACGGACTCTTCTCCAGGTGTGACAACAACGCTTGGCTAGGGCTAGAGAGGAGGGGACAGAAGCCTCAAATTCTTGGGATGTAAAAAGGGGTGGTTGGTAGCCATAAGCAGCTTGGAACGGAAACATGTCTGTGGCCAAGGAGGGCAAGGAATTGTGGAAAGGAATTGTGCAAGGAAACTCCACCCATACCAACTTGGTGGACCAGAACTCAGGTTGCTTAGCACATAAGATGTGACAACCTGCCTCCAAATCTTGATTACAGCGCTCAACCTGACCATTACCCAACAGGATATATTAACTAAAAAACATAAAACAAAGACAATACCAGACCAGACAAATGACAACATATGAAGACAATGATTCCATGCTGCCATAGGCAACGTGGCACGGTTAAATAGACAGGACAATGAACACATGAGGTACAGGTGTGCAGATATGGGGGGGAGTAAACAAGGGTGGGGCAGACCTGTGACAGGGAACATAAAACAAGAGCACGTGGCCAAAGCCTGGGCTAAGTCCTGACAGTACTCCCCCTGAACGTGTGGCTCCCGATGCATCAATCCCGTATCCATGGCAATATTCGATGGGACCACAATCCCGAACGAGATCCAAGAGGGGGGGAGCAAGACACACGGCGGAGCAAGGCACACGTCAAGGCAGGTGGGGGGAGTAAGGCAGACAGCGAGGCAGGTGGGAGGAGCAAAGCACACAACGGCGCAGCCAGAAATGGCCGAGAGACGTCCACAGCCGAGCAGAAAGGGCCGAGCGACGTCCACAGCCAAGCTGAAGAGCCGAGCAATGTCCACAGCCGAGCTGAAGGGCCGAGCGACATCCACAGCTGAACTTACGGGCCAAGTGCAACCCCCTTGAAAACCAGAAAAGGGGGAGGGCAGGAAAAGTCCTCCACCATGGGGCAAAAAATAAATAAATAAACAAAAGTCCTACATTCCTATATTCTGCTTGTTTATTCTCCTCAGTCTTTTACAGAAAGCCTAAAATCCTGTAGGTTAAGCTGGTGCAGTGCTGCACACAATTTCAGTTTTGCAGCTATACTAAGCTGACCTGCTAAAGGAGCTCATCTGTGGTCAGAAGGAATCCTAAGGCCCAAGGTCTAGGGTTTCCACGGATGCCCTGTTTTCCGGGTGAGCTGATAGGGCTGATCACTAATCCTGTGCGAACCAAATACATGCATCCTGAGAACCTGCACTGCACAGTAAGTAACTGCATTAGTAAGATGGCATGATTTCTCAATGAGTTTCTGATTTACTGCATTCATTGCAGAGTCACATCATTTTCATCAATAAACAAAATTCAGAGGACTGGGGTCATTGGAATGACATATTTGACTCATTGGAAAAGAAATAGCTTGAACATCAAATACCTCCCAAAAAGCTTTATTGGGCAGTGGTTAGAAATTTCAAATGAGAATTTAAAGAGAATTGCAATATTTCACTTATTTTAGGCATGCTATGAAGCTCATCTGCTTTGATAACTGATCTTCCTGCTCCTGAATATACCCAGAATGTAATGTAAGTACCATTTACACATATAGACAGGGTAGGCATTTTTGTAAAATCTTCAGAAGTATACTTTGCATATGTATATTCATGAAACTATTTTCCTTGTAGAAGATCAATAGCAGAATTAAGCAGGAGTTAGCATAAAGTGTTTCTTCTTTGCTAAGCATAGGAAATGTTGTGACAGTTTGTGACTGTTACAGTTTGTAACATTTTGTGACTGTTAGATGCAGACCATTTTATTTACCACGGGAATTTACTACTGTTTACATTGTTGGAGTTTACATTTCTCCTAGCACTAATGCTAAAGAGGCGCTAAGTGAGCTATATGGAGCTATTAGTGATCTACAGATTGTTCACCCCGACAGACTGTTTATCATCGACGGAGATTTGCTGTGAGAGGTGAAAACACGCTGGATCTGGTTTACACAAACATCTCCGGCGTGTAACGTGCGGAGCCCCGCCCCTACCTTGGCTACTCAGACCACATCACTGTTATGCTAATTCCAGCATACAGACCACTCGTCAGACGCTCAAACCCGGTTCTGAAGCAGGTGAAAACTTGGCCAGCAGGAGCCACCTCTGCTCTTCAGGACTGCTTTGAGTGCACTGACTGGAATATCTTCAGGGAGGCTGCAACCAACTGCGACTCCGTCAGCTTGGAGGAGTACACGTCAGCAGAGACCAGTTGCATCGGCAAGTGCATTGATGACGTGACCGTCTCCAAGACCATCACTACATGCTCCAACCAGAAGTCATGGATGACTGCTAACGTGCGTGCGCTGCTGAAGACTAGAGAACTAGCCTTCAGAACAGGGGACAGGGCGGCCCTAAGAACAGCAAGGGCCAAACTGTCCCGAGCCATCAGAGACGCAAAGCGTGCACACGCCCAGACAATCCACAGCCAATTCAAGACAGCGTGAACACCCAGCGCATCTGGCAGGGCATACAGGCGATCACGAACTACAAGACAGCTTCACCTGCTTGTGATAGCGATGCATCCCTCCCAGATGCACTGAGCGACTTCTACACTTGGTTTGAGTTGCAGAACAACATAGCGGCAAGGAAGACAATCCCTTCCCCCCGACGACCAGGTACTCTGTTCATCCAGAGCTGATGTGAGGAGAAATCTATGGAGAGTTAACCCATGGAAGGCTGCTGGTCCAGACAACAGTCCTGGCAGGGTGTTCATTGAATGGGCAGAACAGCTAATGGATGTCTTTACTGACATCTTCAACATTTCCCTGAGCAGTGCTGCTGTTCCTACGTGACTCAAGACTACCACCATTGTTCCTGTCCCAAAGAAGTCTACAGAGTCTTGCCTCAATGACTATCGTTGCACTCACACCCATAGTTATGAAGTGCTTTGAGAAGCTCATCATAAGGCACATCAAGACCCAGTTACCACCCTCACTGGACCTCCTACAGTTTGCATATTGTCAAAACCGCTCCACAAATGATGCCATTGCCACAGCCCTCCACTTAGCCCTCACCCACCTGGACAATAAAGACACTTATGTACGAATGCTGTTCATAGCCTTTAGTTCAGCATTCAATACAATCATCCCTCAGCACCTGATTGGGAAGCTGAGCCTGCTGGGACTAAACACTTCCCTCTGCAACTGGATCCTGGACTTCCTGACTGGGAGACCTCAGTCAGTCCGGATCGGGAACTGCATCTCCAGCACTCCACACTGTACACTGGAGCCCCTCATGGCTGCGTGCTCAGTCCACTGCTGTTCACCTTGTTGACTCACGACTGTGCAGCAATGCACAAATCAAACCATATTATCAACTTTGCCGATGACACAACTGTGATGGGTCTCATCAACAAGAACGACGAATCAGCATACAGAGAGGAGGTGCAACAGCTAACTACCTGGTGTAGAGCCAGCAACTTTTCTCTGAATGTGGATAAAACTAAAGAGATGGTTGTTGACTTCAGAAGAGCATAGAGCGACACTCTCCGCTGAACATCCACGGAAATTAAAATGTGTCTTGGACACGATATTTGCAATTTGCCACGTCACCATGTTAAACATACATTTATGTGACATTATAACTCATACCACATGTTGTATTGTCATTTCAACCATATGAAGGTAATGAAGTACACAGTGAAATGAAACAACCTTCCTCCAGGACCATTGTACTACACAACTATGAAACAACACAGTAAATGTTACCGAATTAATGACTATTTTAATGACACATTTGTGAATCTTACCCTCCTAGTGGTCCAGTGGAAAGATCTCGCTCTCATATTGCTGTGGCCTGTGTTTATCTAACACAGCCACTGAAGTGCTAATTCTCAGTGCCAAGAAGAATTCTCCCAAGCCCAGAGGAAATGGGAAGGTAGTGTCAGTAGGGCATCAACCATAAAATCTGTGCCAAATCAAATATGTGGACCAGATGATCCGCTGTGTTTATCACAGCAGGCAACATGGAGCAGCCGAAAAAAACCCTTTTTATTTTATAGACTCGTTAATTATTTGTGGATCTTTCTTAATTAATTATGGATTTTATTTTATGTTAATGGAACTTGTGTTATTACCAGATTCTGCAACAGATATACTTACAATAACCTTCACGACAGTCCACACTAAACAATGCAAGACTGGAGATGACAGTGCAAGACAGTGTAATATGACAATACACTACACTGCAATAACACACAAAGAGCAGCACCATTTTCACCATGTTAAATGTTGAGAAACAACTCAAGTATAAGAGCTGTGTATTAAATGGAAGCTGAAATATGAAGGTAAACTTTGTGTAAAACTTTTTTTTTTTTTTTTAACTTTGTGACCTTTAGAGATTATCCTTTATGTGATAGACTGAACTGCTTATTTGTCTTCTTTTAGGCAAAATGGTTTATGCAAAATTACTTTTGCTCTGCATTCCACTGATGTCAAGGAATTCAGCCAAATAATTAAAAATTGAACTATACAGCAAAGGCACTGGTTTTATTCAGGGCACAAGGAGATTTACATTAACATTTACATTTACTCCATTTAGCAGATGACCTTGTCCAAAGTGACTTACAAAAGTCCTTTGAAGTCTCTATTGATGAAAACATGGATACTGGTTCACAAGTTCACCATGTGGGTATTTCTGTTGCATCTTTCAGAAATGTAACAATGGCTCACTTAGATTCAGCTTACACAGAATGTCCAACATGGTTGAGGTGATTTAGAGAGATGTGATGAAAAGATATTCATAATAAATTCGTATTATGGTCACTGTTTGACCTTGTTGAATGTTTTAGCAAATTACACACAATCACAGAGACACGAGTTTCCAGATGTTAGACTCCAAGATTGGCCAGTTAGAACAAACACTCTGCACTGTATGAATGTTAATCAATAAATATATAAATTAGTTATAATTATCAATTATTTATAATTTAGAATGGTTCTCAGTTGGTTCTCTACTGACACCCAGTACACATAGAAACACACACACACACACACACACACACACACACACACACACACACACACACACACACACACACATACTAATCAATAAAGTTAATAATTTGTTAATAATTTATTGACAATTTATTATTACTGTTGTCTATTATTTTAAAAGCTCTGTTCTTTTCACCCCCTTTAAATGTCTTAATTCTGTATCAAACACACCAAGCTGCTGCTGTTAAAGAGAAATTTCATTATCTTGCCTTACTGCTTCTCCTTAAGTGAAGTATAAGTGTAATGGTCTTTTGGAGGACATGTGGGATCTTTGTATATATCAGCACAATGTACACATGCTCATCTGTGTGTAAGGAGCTCAATGACTAAGGAAACCCAAGAAAGCATTTCTAAACTCAGTATCATTTTGATTTTGGCAGGAGATAGCTCTAAGGGTACTTCAGTTCATATCAGTTCATAGATTTAAATGGTGACTACTATAAACAAACTAAGGTAATGTTCAGTGTTCTGCAAGGTTCTGCTTTAGCCCCATTGTTTTCTCCCTATACAGATGTGGCCTTTAATAATGAACGTCTTCTACCGCGGCATTCGGCAATTTGAGCCACAGCGTACCACAGTTTTCTGCACTTCTGTTCGGGGGTGGGTGTGTGTGTGTGTGTGTGTGTGTAGGGGAGGGTATCTTAGCAATCACCTTAATGTGTTACACTTCACAGAATATCCACCAGGTGGCACATAAGAACCCTGTTTCTCTTAAACACTCAAAGTTTTTTTTTTATATAATTGTATATGTTTTTATTATTAATATACATTTAATTTTTTTTTTATTTTACTTCACATTACATCAGAATTGTGAGAAAACATCCACAATAAAATATAATTATAAAGACGTATGAAACACTGTTGGCTATGGGATTTTTTAAAATTAACATTTCTCCTTTTTCTTCTTCTTCTTCTTCTTCTTCTTCTTCTTCTTATTATTATTATTATTATTATTATTATTATATGTCACCTACATTCAAATAATAGCAATGTAAAATATAAAGGAAATCACAGTTCAAGTTAGGCATAACATAACATAAGTGACATTAAGAGATTTTATTAAGTCACTTTAATCATTTATTTTAGACATATTCATTTAAATCATTTTACAGTGGTACATTATGTTCTTACTTTGTATTACAGCTGCTAATCAACATTGTTCTTAACAAGCCTAAACCATGTTATTCAATTTGTTCTTGTTGTTATTATTGTTATTATTATTATTATTATTAAAAAAATATCTATTTAGCTGCAATATAGTTTGTGTTAATTTTTTCTCATAAGGGAAAAGACACGTATCTGCTTTCTACCTGCGACCCAAAATTTAAAACCACTGTATGACAGCAAATGACAGCACTGTATGATAATCAAAAAACAAACAGTATATCTGTCATGACGTGGGGCAGGAAGCAGACCCCCCCCCCCCCCGGCGCGGCTCCCAACGCGCCAAATCACGACAAGCTCCAGGAGGGGGAGCGAGGCACACAGTGAAGGCAGGTGGGGGGAGCAAGGCACACGGCGAAGGCAGGTGGGGGGGGCGAGGCACACGGCGAAGGCAGGTGGGGGGAGCAAGGCACACGGCGAAGGCAGGTGGGGGGAGCAAGGCACATGGCGAAGGCAGGTGGGGGGAACAAGGCACACGGCAAAAGCAAGTGGGGGGAGCAAGGCACACGGCGAAGGCAGGTGGGGGGAGCAAGGCACATGGCGAAGGCAGGTGGGGGGAGCAAGGCACACGGCGGCTCAGCCAGAGAGAGCCGAGCGACGTCCACAGCCAAGCTGGAGGGCTGAGCGATGTCCACAGCCGAGCTGGAGGGCCGAGCGACGTCCACAGCCAAGCTGGAGGGCCGAGCGACGTCCACAGCCGAGCTGGAGGGCCGAGCGACGTCTACAGCCGAGCTGGAGGGCCAAGCGACGTCCACAGCCGAGCTGGAGGGCCGAGCGACGCCCCTGACGCACCGCGGCCAGTCCCACCTCTCAGGAACGGGGAGGGAGGGCAGGGAAGAAAAAAAACAAATCCTCCACAGAACAGAAAATCCATAAAATACGGGCCTGCAACACCCCCCACGAACAGGAAGTGGGGCAACGTCCTCCATGGGAACAAAATGTGAAGCGACGCCCCCCACCGGACAAATGTGGGGCGATGTCACAGGACACCGAAAAAACAAAACAAAACTCGGGCTGGCGACATGGCCCGCATCGCGGAAGTGAGGCGGCGCCCCCCGCGGAGAAACCGGATGCGGAGCGGCGTCCCTCACCGAAAAAAAGCGGACTGATGTCACCAACCCCACAAAGTCCGGGGGAGAAAAAAAAAAAAAAAAAAAGCTCCCATGATAACCGGTCCAAGCTGCTATCCTGCTGAGTCCTGGTGCGGCGGAATCTTCTGTCATGACGTGGGGCAGGAAGCAGACCCAGACGCAGGATAGCAAAAACACAACAGGGTTTAATAAAAAAAAAACACTAAACAGGACACGGACTGAAGACAGGACAAGACAATAGTAGATTCCGCGCTGCCATCGGCAACGCGGCACACTTAAATACAAAACAATGATGACACAATGAGGAGCAGGTGTAGGGAGGAGCAAACGAAGGCGGGGCAGACATGTGACGAGAAACGTAAACAAACAACTGCACGTGGCCAAAGTTCGGGCTGAATCATGACAATATCTGTATCTGTTGTATTAATTTGTCATATTTTCATTTTTGTTTCTCTGTTCTGATTATATCACTGACTGTTTAAAATATTTACCAAAGGGGCATTTGTTTTGAAAAAGGGAAAAAAGGTACAAAGATGATTTATTTGCATTTGTCTATTTAACTAAAATTTAACTTTTGTCTATTTTTTTAATTTTTAATTATATTTTCATAAAATTAGCTCTTTTTCGGTGCAATGAACATACATACAGACACAAAAATGCACACATAATATGTGTTTTACACAAACACACACACACACACACACACACAGAGACACATACACACACGCACAGAGACAAGCACACACACACACACACACACAAATTGGGCATTGCATTTCATTAGGCCTCCAGAAAAAAAAGCCACCCATTTCACACTTTTGATATGCCTTTGCCTAGCAGAGGGCAGAATATGATCTACTGAAATTATGCTACACACACACACACACACACAGTCAAACACTGTTCAAAGCATTGGGCATTGCATTTCAGTTGCATTGCAGTTCAATTTGCTACCGCACTGGGTATTCCAATGTCCTCCTCTACTCACACAGTGCCGTCTTTTGCTGTCTGGCTCAGACAGGGCTTCCCAGTATCTTCCGTGGAGGCATGTTGGGTTCTTGTTCTGTCTCAAAATTCACTTTTGGTGTTATAATTCAGTGATGGCCAGTGAAAAAGAAATGACATAATTTTATTCTGTATGTGTACGAACATGTCAAAAGCGATGGACCATAACTTCACTCAGCTTATGACAGTGTTAGCAAGTTTTCATTTTATTCATGTCATGGAATTAGCAACTTTTCATTTTTTTTAATAAATAAAACAGACTATTTTGTATAGGGTTTCCATGTCACACACAGAGGTTTGGCCTGCCTTGGATCTCAGGTACTCTGAGTGAACAAATGCAAATGTGTCAGACCTCATGGGTGATGGGTGTGTTTGCACAACAAAAGCAGGAGGAGAATCGAGCTGAAGAACTGTGAAAATCTCAACAGGGGGAATCACACCTTAGGACTTGCACCAGAAAATAAAAAAGTCAGTAAATCTACTGTTAATCACCCTACACAAGGTTGCATCCCAAAGGTCCCCTCAACAGCCGTCCAGCAAATGATCCTTACATGAAATCTCTCCTCTGCCTGATGAATTGAATTCCCTTCAACTCCTCATCTGCTTTGGTAACCACACAGGGGCTATTCCCATCAACAAGCAGTGCCTGTTACAATCTGTTATAAAAGGCATTGGCCAATCATACAAGTTCTGTGCTATGGCTTCACCTCTGGGTATCATGGCCACTTCACTAGCAGTGTAGCCTCATCCAGTGCACTAGCCAAGGACGGCTCCCTGCATGATGTTTGTGTGGTGACAGGCTGGTATTCTCCAATCTCTGGTCCTGGGGTTTGATCCAGTCCTGTCTGCACCCAACAGCTGTCCGTGCCAGTTCACAAAGCTCTGCAGGGCAGGAATTTCTCCTTGTGTATTGGTGTTAGTATTGAAATTCCCATAGCGTCAAGACATTATGTAGCATTCAGTTCCCTCATGTATTTAACCGTTCCGCTTTGCCTATGGGCATTGGAATCCTTGTCGTTTGTCATCTTGTGTCTAGTCTGTGGTCCTGTTTTGTCGTTTTAATTATTAAACCTGTTTATTTTTACATTACCCTGCATTTGGGTCTGTTTTATCCCTGCACCCGCTGACAATGGCTCTCTGATTTGGACATTTACCTGTAGAATGAAGTCTACTTGTGCATCTTACAATACACTGATGTTGCTGTAGTTTCAAAATACAACACAAACATGTTTAAATGTAGGAAAAAGTTTACTTTACAAGAATGCAACATCTAGACTTGTATATTGTTGTTGTGTCATCACTCCTATTGTGAGACAGATCTCTCCGGCCCCTTATTTGGAATGCTTTTCATGAACTGGACCCTAGACAAACTAATTATATAGCCTTGGTTTAAGACTGCTGCAGCTCTCACTAGCAGGGACAGAAAAATGGAGAAAGGTACTGAGCTCTTAAATGGACAAATTTATTTTAAATATCAAATGCAACCTGGGTAGTGGGGGGGAATATTCACTGATCAATAGGTTTAACATCTAGCCTTGACCAATTGATGCGGTGGGTAAGAACGTGCGGAGCCAGACAGTTATCGCCATGGATAACTGAGTGCTGCTGGCTCCTCTTAGTCAGCTATACTATCAGAAAAATGAGTCAACGAGAGATAGCAATCTTTGGACTTCAACTTGATTGACTCAATCTGAGACCAACAGCTGTTTGACAAAGGAGTTTAAGAGGGAGCGATGGCTGCATAATCTTAAAATTACAATATGAAAAATTCCCCTAATGAAATCACCAATGCTAAAGTGTTTTGGCAGTAACATAGTATGTCTTTTCTATGAAGGATTATAAAAAAGTTTAGCCTTTAAATTGTGTAATTTGTTTTGTTACCTATTTACTGTATACAATCTTTTTGCAGTGTTGAAGGAGCTCACAGACGCTCGCTCTTTAGTTTCAGCGCTATTCCCCGTAATTTATCTAAAACTCCTACACTGTAAGTGTGGATAGTTTAACCGTGCTTTCAGAAAACTCTGCTGGATTAACTGCAGTTACCTGGAGTTTAACTGCAAAACCTCCACATTTTTTTCAGATGAACTGCAGAAATTTGACATATTTTATCCACTATAATCTTAATACTTTTTTTATACATTCACAAACACACAATTCGACTTTCTACTGATGCAGCCTGTTGTACTCTCTGTATAGTTTGAGTGACAGATGTATCGTCCAATCAACAGTAACATGTCAATTTGCAAACTTTACAGTACCTACCTTATCCGGTTGGTCTGAAATGTCGTTGTGTTTTCTAATTTGTTATTTTGTTTCCAGATTTGTTGTTTTGTTTTTACATAACCATACAGTATATGACCTGAGAAGTGTAACTAACAATGTGTATGTGAATGAAAATGCTTCTCCTTTCCTACAGACAGACAGACACACACACTCCCTAACCACAAAATGGTCAGCCATTGACAGAAATAGTAACTAGTTACCATTACTAATTACTTCATTCAAAAAGTAACTCAATTACTTTGTTGATGTACTTGAGTACAAAAGTAACGTGTTACTGTTAAAAGTATCTTTTCAGTTACTTTTTTAAGAACGTTCTTTAATGTTCCATTTAATGCTCTTTTATGCGTTATGGTCTATACAAACACAAAACTGTTTTTTGATCTGTCCCTGGCTAACATTCCGGTAAAAATCTAGTTGCTGTTGTTTGGCTGGAGGGGCTTGACTCACTTCGAGTGTGTCCACCAACACAGGGTTAGCTTCTAGCTTCGTCGAGGCGTGTAGTTTCTAGATCTGCTTTGACAGATTGGAGTTAATGTTTATGGCAGTAGATAGGACCTTCGAACCAGAAAGACACAGCTTACATTTGACTAAAAGGTTTTTGTCTTTATGCTCAACTAAAGTGAAATTATGAGCATATTTTCACTTTGAGAAACTCGTCTTGCTCTAGCCATTGGGTAGGTGTGGCCTGTTTGATAATCTAACCCTAACCTTAACTGCAAAAAAGGTTGTTTATTTGTTTTCAAAAACAGTTTAACTGTGATGTAATAAAGCACAATAGATACAAAATATAAAATCTATCTGTATGACTGTTTTGTCCTTCATTATCCATCGTAGGTATGTTTTTTTTTTAAAAAAAAGACCCCCAGAAACACTTTACGTCACGGTAATGAAACTTTACATCATTCGGTAACGAATTGTGAAGAACACAATGCAGAATGGTAGCCTGATATGACACAGAATGGCAGACCGTTACATTAACATGCAAATATTAAAGTAAACTTTGGTCATGATGGCAACCCATCTCTCATCCACCACCCATGGACTATTGCAGACAATGATGCAGCTGCTCAGAATGCTCTCAGTGGTCCCTCTGTAGAACATGGTCAGGATAGGGGAGGGAGATGTGCCTTCCTCAGCCTTTGAAGGAAGTAGAGATGCTACTAAGCTTTCTTGGTGATGGAGCTGGTGTTGAGTGACCAGGTGACGTTCTCCGCTAGATGAACCCTAAGAAATTTGGTGCTCCTGATGATCTCTACGGACGATCCGTCAATGTTCAGTGGAGAGTGTCGCTCTATGCTCTTCTGAAGTCAACAACCATCTCTTTAGTTTTATCCACATTCAGAGAAAGGTTGTTGGCTCTACACCAGGTAGTTAGCTGTTGCACCTCCTCTCTGTATGCTGATTCGTCGTTCTTGTTGATGAGACCCATCACAGTTGTGTCATCGGCAAAGTTGATAATATGGTTTGATTTGTGCATTGCTGCACAGTCGTGAGTCAACAAGGTGAACAGCAGTGGACTGAGCACGCAGCCATGAGGGGCTCCAGTGTACAGTGTGGAGTGCTGGAGATGCAGTTCCCGATCCGGACTGACTGAGGTCTCCCAGTCAGGAAGTCCAGGATCCAGTTGCAGAGGGAAGTGTTTAGTCCCAGCAGGCTCAGCTTCCCAATCAGGTGCCGAGGGATGATTGTATTGAATGCTGAACTAAAGGCTATGAACAGCATTCGTACATAAGTGTCTTTATTGTCCAGGTGGGTGAGGGCTAAGTGGAGGGCTGTGGCAATGGCATCATTTGTGGAGCGGTTTTGACAATATGCAAACTGTAGGAGGTCCAGTGAGGGTGGTAACTGGGTCTTGATGTGCCTTATGACGAGCTTCTCAAAGCACTTCATAACTATGGGTGTGAGTGCAACGATAGTCATTGAGGCAAGACTCTGTAGACTTCTTTGGGACAGGAACAATGGTGGTAGTCTTGAGTCACGTAGGAACAGCAGCACTGCTCAGGGAAATGTTGAAGATGTCAGTAAAGACATCCATTAGCTGTTCTGCCCATTCAATGAACACCCTGCCAGGACTGTTGTCTGGACCAGCAGCCTTCCATGGGTTAACTCTCCATAGATTTCTCCTCACATCAGCCCTGGATGGACAGAGTACCTGGTCGTCGGGGGGAAGGGATTGTCTTCCTTGCCGCTATGTTGTTCTGCAACTCAAACCAAGTGTAGAAGTCGTTCAGTGCATCTGGGAGGGATGCATCGCTATCACAAGCAGGTGAAGCTGTCTTGTAGTTCGTGATCGCCTGTATGCCCTGCCAGATGCGCTGGGTGTTCACGCTGTCTTGAAGTGGCTGTGGATTGTCTGGGCGTGTGCACGCTTTGCGTCTCTGATGGCTCGGGACAGTTTGGCCCTTGCTGTTCTTAGGGCCGTCCTGTCCCCTGTTCTGAAGGCTAGTTCTCTAGTCTTCAGCAGCGCACGCACGTTAGCAGTCATCCATGACTTCTGGTTGGAGCATGTAGTGATGGTCTTGGAGACGGTCACGTCATCAATGCACTTGCCGATGCAACTGGTCACTGCTGACGTGTACTCCTCCAAGTTGACGGAGTCGCAGTTGGTTGCAGCCTCCCTGAAGATATTCCAGTCAGTGCACTCAAAGCAGTCCTGAAGAGCAGAGGTGGCTCCTGCTGGCCAAGTTTTCACCTGCTTCAGAACCGGGTTTGAGCGTCTGACGAGTGGTCTGTATGCTGGAATTAGCATAACAGTGATGTGGTCTGAGTAGCCAAGGTAGGGGCGGGGCTCCGCACGTTACACGCCGGAGATGTTTGTGTAAACCAGATCCAGCTTTTTTTCACCTCTCATAGCAAATAGATAAACAGTCTGTCGGGGTGAACAATCTGTAGATCACTAATAGCTCCATATAGCTCACTTAGCGCCTCTTTAGCATTAGTGCTAGGAGAAATGTAAACTCCAACAATGTAAACAGTAGTAAATTCCTGTGGTAAATAAAATGGTCTGCATCTAACAGTCACAAAATGTTACAAACTATAACAGTCACAAACTGTCACAACATTTCCTATGCTTAGCAAAGAAGAAACACTTTATGCTAACTCCTGCTTAATTCTGCTATTGATCTTCTACAAGGAAAATAGTTTCATGAATGTACATATGCAAAGTATACTTCTGAAGATTTTACAAAAATGCCTACCCTGTCTATATGTGTACATTACATTCTGGGTATATTCAGGAGCAGGAAGATCAGTTATCAAAGCAGATGAGCTTCATAGCATGCCTAAAATAAGTGAAATATTGCAATTCTCTTTAAATTCTCATTTGAAATTTCTAACCACTGCCCAATAAAGCTTTTTGGGAGGTATTTGATGTTCAAGCTATTTCTTTTCCAATGAGTCAAATATGTCATTCCAATGACCCCAGTCCTCTGAATTTTGTTTATTGATGAAAATGATGTGACTCTGCAATGAATGCAGTAAATCAGAAACTCATTGAGAAATCATGCCATCTTACTAATGCAGTTACTTACTGTGCAGTGCAGGTTCTCAGGATGCATGTATTTGGTTCGCACAGGATTAGTGATCAGCCCTATCAGCTCACCCGGAAAACAGGGCATCCGTGGAAACCCTAGACCTTGGGCCTTAGGATTCCTTCTGACCACAGATGAGCTCCTTTAGCAGGTCAGCTTAGTACAGCTGCAAAACTGAAATTGTGTGCAGCACTGCACCAGCTTAACCTACAGGATTTTAGGCTTTCTGTAAAAGACTGAGGAGAATAAACAAGCAGAATATCAACTTTTGTTTATTTATTTATTTTTTGCCCCATGGTGGAGGACTTTTCCTGCCCTCCCCCTTTTCTGGTTTTCAAGGGGGTTGCACTTGGCCCGTAAGTTCAGCTGTGGATGTCGCTCGGCCCTTCAGCTCGGCTGTGGACATTGCTCGGCTCTTCAGCTTGGCTGTGGACGTCGCTCGGCCCTTTCTGCTCGGCTGTGGACGTCACTCTGCCATTTCTGGCTGCGCCGTTGTGTGCTTTGCTCCTCCCACCTGCCTCGCTGTCTGCCTTACTCCCCCCACCTGCCTTGACGTGTGCCTTGCTCCGCCGTGTGTCTTGCTCCCCCCCTCTTGGATCTCGTTCGGGATTGTGGTCCCATCGAATATTGCCATGGATACGGGATTGATGCATCGGGAGCCACACGTTCAGGGGGAGTACTGTCAGGACTTAGCCCAGGCTTTGGCCACGTGCTCTTGTTTTATGTTCCCTGTCACAGGTCTGCCCCACCCTTGTTTACTCCCCCCCATATCTGCACACCTGTACCTCATGTGTTCATTGTCCTGTCTATTTAACCGTGCCACGTTGCCTATGGCAGCATGGAATCATTGTCTTCATATGTTGTCATTTGTCTGGTCTGGTATTGTCTTTGTTTTATGTTTTTTAGTTAATATATCCTGTTGGGTAATGGTCAGGTTGAGCGCTGTAATCAAGATTTGGAGGCAGGTTGTCACATCTTATGTGCTAAGCAACCTGAGTTCTGGTCCACCAAGTTGGTATGGGTGGAGTTTCCTTGCACAATTCCTTTCCACAATTCCTTGCCCTCCTTGGCCACAGACATGTTTCCGTTCCAAGCTGCTTATGGCTACCAACCACCCCTTTTTACATCCCAAGAATTTGAGGCTTCTGTCCCCTCCTCTCTAGCCCTAGCCAAGCGTTGTTGTCACACCTGGAGAAGAGTCCGTGAGGTGCTTCTTAAGTCCTCTCAAAACTATGCCCGGTGGGCTAACAGCAATCGATGTCTGGCACCTAAGTACTGTCAGCCAAAAGGTATGGCTATGCACCAAGGACCTTCCGATCAAGGGGTCTTGCCGCAAGCTCACGCCTCACTTTATTGGACCATTTCACATCTCCAGGATACTCAACCCAGTAGCCGTATGTCTTAAACTTCCTAAGAGCTTATGTATACATCCCACCTTCCATGTCTATCTGGGAAGGAGGGTACTGTCATAGTCTGCCAGCTAACTCGAGTGTTAAGCGGCCACTTCTGGGGCGGCTGCCATCTTGGCTGTGGCACTTTGCGTTATACTATTTTATACTCCCCCACACTATTTAAGCACGCTGACTGCGGACACTCTTTGCCAGATTGTCTCATCATGTTATCGTTGCTACCGCTTGTGCATGCCTTTTTTCCCCCCTGTAAATTTCACTTTTGTTTTTTAAGGATTACCGTGTTGGATTTCAACCAGACGTGTTTCAAATCGTGGATTTCCCTTTTTTGTTCTCTTCGGTTCTTTTTGGATTATCTATTTTTGGGTTTGTTGTCCATAGACCTTTTTTGTTTTTCAACTCGTTTTGTGCTGATATCAGCCCTATTTTCGGAGATCTTGGTTGGATTAGTTTTTTGTTTTTTGCTTCTGTGGACTAAGAGACCTTGTAGAGATTTGTACTCTTTCCTGGACTCGCTCTTCTTGATTTGTCTGTCAGGTCAGTTTTTTGTTTGTGGATTCCTGTACCTGTATTATCTTGTTGGGGAACTTTTTGTTTGGTCTATTATATCTGTTTAGCCCTGTGAATGTTAGTTTCTGTGTTGGATCTACATCTATTATTACCAAACATTATTATTAAACCTATTCGATTGGGAGTCATATGCGTTCTGCATTTTTGGGTCCATTCCCCCCTGCACCCTGGAACATATCTCTTTATTCATACATACACATAATCTTGTGCTCTTGTAATGTGCCTGGACCGGTCACTCTCACACAAACAAGGACACCGTGACCACTTAATGAGATTCAGCACTTTTTACTGTAAGAAAAGGAAATAAACAGACAGGGGGCGTCAGCTTCTCCCTCACTGGCACACACTAGTATATATATCAAATCAAATTAAATGTTAAATGTATTTGTCACATACATTCGGGGTATGACATGCAGTGAAATGCTTTTTGCAACTGTCCGGTATATAGGCATAAAAAATGGGAATGCAATTTAGGATAAAAAAATAAACCAAAACCAAAAGGAGATAGATAAATAAAAAAGTATAGACAATATAAAAACTATATAAAATATGAAAATCAGTTAGCATCACCATATATCTCATTTAAATAAATAAATAAATAAATAAATAAATAAATAAATAAAACACATTAACTGATACATTTTTAACATTCATTCATTCATTAATTTTCTACCTACATTTCCCTACATTTCTGCATTTGGGTTTATTTGTCATAGTGGATTCTCCTGAACGTTACCAAGGCTCAATAGACTTATGTGATCATTCCTTCATTCATTTTCTACCGCTTATCCGAACTTCTCTGGTCACGGGGAGCCTGTGCCTATCTCAGGCGTCATCAGGCATCGAGGCAGGATACACCCTGGACGGAGTGCCAACCCATCACAGGGCACACACACACTCTCATTCACACTCACACACTACGGACAATTTTCCAGAGATGCCAATCAACCTACCATGCATGTCTTTGGACCGGGGGAGGAAACCGAAGTACCCGGAGGAAACCCCCGAGGCACGGGGAGAACATGCAAACTCCACACACACAAGGTGGAGGTGGGAATCGAACCTAAGGGATAACATTCCCTTCCCAAACAAATTCCCAAAGAAAGTTCTGCTACTTTTAAAGTTATATTCTATAAACAATAATTAAGAACAAAAGTTTGTGGAGTTCACTAAACCATTCTTTATGCAAAAAGTTGGAAGATATAAAACATTAATAAACCAATCTGAACAGAAGAAAAAATATTAATAATAATACAGGAAATAGGCTTGGGTTAGGTTAAACCAATGAGTTTCTTTTTACACCAGTTACAATCTAATACAACTGACCACATGCACATTATCATCTAGTGCCTGATAATATTATGAACAGCAGCTATGCTAATTCCTCTCCACTGCTTCTCTTATTCTACCCATCCAGAGGTATCCAGAAATTGTACCAGCTCCAGTTGTGTTCCATGTTATGAAGATTTTGGACCTTCACTGAGATGAAGCCAATCCTGTGAGGATCCTGAGGCATCTACAGAGATGTACAGTTGGACACTGCTTCCTGAAGTATTTGGACATACTAAAAGGAGATGCCAACTATGTGGTATTTAAGGACAACAAACTCCTCATCAGCACACAATTGTCAGGCTGTATATTTTCACACCTCCTGTGTCACCCACATGAGGATGATGTTGAGTCTGGCTCCTCTCAAGGTTCTTCCTCTTCCATCTAAGGAAGTTTTTCCTCACCACAGTTGCCTCAGTCACCTCAGGCTTGCTCATTGGGGATAAATACAAACACATTTATCTATGTCTAATATAAATTTATAATTTATTTTATACAAATCTTTATATTAAACACTTTGTATAATGTTTCTTATGTTCTGTAAAGGTGCCTTGAGACAATGTCAATTGTTGCTTCATTTCTTCATGTTTGAGAGGAGACACTGTGATTGAGTGTGTATGAAAGTCTTGGAAAATTTTTGAGTAATTGCCAAGGAACTAATTAGGGCCTGAGCACCGATGGTGCGAAGCCCTATTGTTTTTGCTCGGGTTTATTATTTATTTATTTGTTTGTTTATTTATTTATTTTGCACACATTGGCCAATTGGGGTCCCTTAACATGCTCGAAAACTCTTGAAATTTGGCACACACGTCAGAGTCGGGCGACGCTAGGCTTGAGCAAAGGCTGGAATACGGGTGTTGCAGGGGGGCTCTGTAGCGCCCCCGGTAATGAAAAAACAAACATTTGTGCACAGATCGGGCAATTATGTACGCACATGTATGAGAGTTGGTACACATATAGATCTCATCGACCCGAACAACTTTCGCGCTCTAAACTATGAGCTCCGCCCAACAGGAAGTCGGTCATTTTGGATAATTTCATAATTGCATGCGGTGAACTTTTAAGTAGTCCTCTTAGGGAATTCATGCGATTGACACCAAACGTGGTGAACATGATGCCGAGACATTGCACTTGCTAAATTCTGAAAGGGTTATTGATATCTTGAACGGTGCTGCCACGGCGAGGCGACGAAGTTATGGCGAATTCAGAGAAACAGGAAATGTCTTCTATCTAAGACAAAAAATGTCTTATTGAGATGACACGCACACCGCGTATGTTCGGCCAAGGATTCTGATCGTATCGATGTGCTTATTGTGAGTCCCAGGTATAGCGCCACCAACAGGCGCCAGGAAGTGTGTCAGTCACAACAGTTGCATGTGTGAACTTTTAAATACTCCTCCTAGGACATTCATGCGATTGACACCAAAAGTGGTGAACATGATGCGGAGACGTTGCACTTGCTAAATTGCGAAGGGATTTTTGATATCTCGAACGGTGCTGCCATGGCGAGGCGACTAAGTTATGGTGCATTCAGAGAAACAGGAAGTATCGGCCAAGGATTCTGATCGTATCGATGTGCTTATTGTGAGTCCCGGGTATAGCGCCACCAACAGGCCCCAGGAAGTGTGTCAGTAACAAAGGTGGATTTTTTCCACAGTTGCATGCAATGAACTTTTAAATAGTCCTCCTAGGGGGTTCATGCAATTGACATCAAACATGGTCAACATGATGCCGAGACATTGCACTTGCGAAATTCTGAAGGGATTTTTGATATCTCGAACGGTGCTGCCATGGCAAGGCGACTAGATTATGACAAATTCAGAGAAAGAGGTAGTGTCTAATATCTAAAGCAAAAATGTCTTATTGGGATGACATGCGGTGTGTATGTTCGGCCAAGGATTCCGATCACATCGATGTGCCTATTGTGAATCTCGGATATAGCGCCACCGACAGGTGCCAGGAAGTGTGTCAGTCACAACAGATGCATGTGGTGAACTTTTAAATACTCCTCCTAGGACATTCATGTGACTGACACCAAATGTGGTGAACATGATGCAGAGACATTGCACTTGCTAAATTCCGAAGGGATTTTTGATATGACAAAAGGTGCTGCCATGGTGAGGCAACTAATTTATCACGAATTCAAAGAAACAGAAAGTGTCTACTATCTAAGTAGTAGTAGTAGTAGTGTCTACTATCTAAATATTCGGCCAAGGATTCCGATCGCAGCGATGTGCTTATTGTGAATCTCGGACATAGCGCCACCAACAGGCCCCAGGAAGTGTGTCAGTCACAAAGGTGGATTTTTTGACAGCTGCATGCGGTGAACTTTTAAATGCTCCTCCTAGGGAATTCATGCGATTGACATCAAACGTGGTGAACATGATGCCGAGACATTGCACTTGCTAAATTCCGAAGTTTACTTTTATTTCAGGCATATTTAAGGCTTTTGGCATGCTTAAATTAACTTGAAATTTGACACATACATCACATTTGTCGGCTGTTAAGTGTGGACAAAAAGGTCAGACAAAGGTGTGTCTCTTAAGTGGCTCACTAGCCCCCCGTTTGTCTAAAATGTGGTTTTTCATTTACCTACAGTCCCCAAATGGGTCAGTAACAACATAAAATAGTCCACTGATATTTACCCACTTCATGCACTTGCCCACCATGCATTGTTTTCTGGGAGGCACCGTATAGTGATAAAGAAATGTGCGAGGGCCCGCCATCGCTGCTTGCAGCTATATTTCCTTTTGATATCTAAGCTGTGTGTTCTACACTTTTTACAATGACATAACATTTGTAGTGAGCTCAAGGTTTTTGTTTAGAATCAAGTAAATGTAGTATTTTTACCAGGAATACTATTTGATGATACAGTGCATGGCAGCAGTATGTGCACTCTTAATCTTTGCTCTAGTGGTTCTCCTTCATCATAACACATTACACCCTTGAGCTTGCCCTGAGTGGCCCTGAGTGGGGCCTCCAACTTTACCTCACACTCCCTCTTAGCTCCCTCTAGCATTGCTTCATCAGGGCTGCCAACCTTTGAGTTCAGCTTAGCGTAAGATTTGGGGGGCGGGGCTTTGGTTATGGGGGAGGGGCTTGGTGTGGAAAAAAATACAAACACAAAATCCTTGCATTAGCAGAAGTGTATTAAGTATATATTGATTGTCAAATTATTGGGTATCTGTACATAATTTCTTGGGAGATTTACATTAAATTTAATTATCACAAACAGAAATATAAATAGTGTCTTTTCCTGCTGCTTCTCAGGGTCACAGGACTTCTTGGAGGGCTGATAAGCTGCCCACATTGATACAAGTGTTCTTTTCTTGCCTGTCCCTGACACTTTAGTTAAGGTCCTAAAAAAAAAATTAAAATTTATCCATACTGACACCACCACCAGTCAAATATCTGGACATGATTGATTAGTTGTGATTGATATAAATAAAATCATTTTTTCTGTTCTTAGAAAACAATAATTAACATTAAATACTAGGCATGTCCAGATATTTGTCATCTGGAAATGCTTTTGTACTGTTTTTATGATAACGTTATGTAAAATAACTGCTCAGTGCGGCAAAACAAACAACTCTGCTAACGCTAACTTAATTCTATGTAAACTATATAACAGCACAGGCCTATTAGTTACTAGCCTAAACTGGACGGAGACACAGAGCACCCTGTAACTCACTGACCTGCCTGCGTTCACAATTCACACGGTGCAGATGGGAGGGAGAACGGCTGACTACATAGGAATTTCTGGGAATAAATTGTGTATTTCCCTCACAATTGTCACATAAAACTCACTACACTGTCTGTCTGGTCTCTCTGCGTGTTGCTTTGTGAGATCATGCGGTGCGATTTGTTTTCCCCTCACTGCTGCATGAGTCTGCATGACAATTCCAGGGTGTGGCCGTGGCGTGAGAGCCTGAGATTTGGGTCAATTGCGTGAGTCTCATGCTGAATGCATGAGAGTTGGCAGCCTTGGCTTAATCCACTGTATATCAAGATACTGTATAAGGAAAACCTGCACCATCAGTCTTTCTGTCTTGCACCCAGATGAGAGCCATTAATTAATGATTAAAAACTAATAATAATAAAAAAATTATAATTATTATATGATTGTTTCTGTATTATTAATGGTTCTTGCAAAGCAACATTCTTATTATCTTGCCGGACAAAAATTTGGCGCGATCCGACCAACGATGTTCACACAGCGGACGAAAAAGCGGCCAAAAAAATCCCATAGAAATGAATGGGAAATTCCTAAAATTCCTTTAGTCTCTCACACACACAGCGTGCTCAGAGCTCAGGCACGGCTTCTCTTCTGTGTTCTCCTAGTGACTGTAGATGTAAAGGAGACTCTCAATACATGTAACTCTCAACTCCACACTATCAATCCAATGATTCCAAAAGTATTGGCCCCCAGTCAATACACTTATCTATCTATCTATCTATCTATCTATCTATCTATCTATCTATCTATCTATCTATCTATCTATCTATCTATCTATCTATCATTCAACATTAAGAATTGCATGTACTGTTCTATTCAGTATAATAATAAGTAGAATCCCATAATGACTGCAGTATTCACATGAAATATCCAAACCCTCAGTAACCACTTTTGTCCAAAAGTATTGGCACCCCACCAGGTATTCTGGTGACGGTACTCGTGATGTCACGTGTAGTACCGCCCCCAAAATAAGTGAAAAGAAACAGTTAGCACAACATGGACATGTCATATATTAAAACACTTGGCCCAATGAGGGGAACTGCCTCACGTGTATTCTGGTCACGTTATGTGACGTCACATGATGCAACGTGAAAATCAAAAATTAGCACAACATGGACATGTGACATATCAAAACATGATGAGGGGACCTTGGCACGTGCAAGCACCATTCACATTTTCTTCAGTAAATGTACATTCTAGTTTCTATTTACTATACTGATTTCTCTCCACACTTCTCTGTGTCAGAAATCTCCCCCTCATGTTGATGCTATGAGCAGAGCTGCTCAAAGCTCATAGTAGCTCACTGTACTATGACATGTTCTTCTTGTTTTGTCATGTGTTTATATTTTGTTTACCTGGACATTATTTTAGTTCATGTATCATCATGTGTATGTCATTAATTGTCTCCCTCATGTTTTCTGATTACTCTCATCTAATTTTCAGTTCACCCTTAAAATAGGTTGCGTATGTAAACTCTTGTGTTTTTGTGATAGACACAAAGTAATGTTCAGTGTTTATCCTCCTGTAAGTATCGAGCCTAGTTCCTTGTTGTGCTATTGTGGTTCTGAATCTTGTTCTGTTACCTTGTTTGTAAGTTTTGGATTATCCCTGATATCTTGACCTCTGCCTGTTTGACTGCTTCTCTTTAAATAAAACACCTTTTACTTCTCCTGCATCTGTCTTCAACTTCATAACGTGACAATATGATGGACTAATTAGTGAAGATTCATGACATAAATCCATTAACTGTATTCTTTTGTCAGAAGTGCTGCAGATATACAGACCTATCCATGTTTTAAATTAAACACAAAGTGCATTTGAAGGTGACTTTATCTTGAACTTGAACTCCTGTCCTCCATTTCATCAGTCATTTCCTGTCAACCTCAGATTTCCATCCAATCTGATTTGTAAAGTAGAGAAAGTAAGCAGTCCTGGTTTGCAGTATGTCATGAAGAGTAAAAGAGAACAAATATCATTGCTGGGTCATCAGATACCACAGAACAGATCTGAAAGACACTGAGATACGCTCAGAAACAACACTGATAGTTTACCTCCTTCACATTTCAGGTATGTTTTAATATTCTACTGAATTCTTAAGTTATTTCCTACCACTTGATGGGGAAAGTTTTCCAGAGCTTAACATGTGGGATTGCAATATTTGAAGGTAACAAACAAGGTATTAATGAAAAAGTTAATTCAATAAGAAATAAACTATAACTATTATAAACTATAACTATAAAATTAACTATATATAAATGAGAGTTACACATGGAAAAACGCTAATGTATAAAATATTTAAAATTCATCATTGTTCGATGGAACTGAGTTTAAACCCGATCTAAGGAAATAAAATTATACTGACTGACCGTTGAGTCTTAACAATCTTAATAAAAGAGTCCTAATAATAATAAATTAGGAGCTGTGAACATCTGAACACTTCACACAGGACACAGAGCAGAGTGAAGATGAACTTTAATATTCACTAATGTATTTCCAATCTTTACTTTAATAAATAGTTCATTATCAGTTTATCATTTATGATGTTTTATTTGTTGTATTCCTCATGTTTATAAAAGTAATGATGTAATCCATTTTAAAATGTGACTATAAATAAATCCTGTACCCAGTCCTGAACATCTGTCATGAACATCTGTGATATTTGGAAATTGAAATTTAAATATTAATACAATACATTAAATTCATACTGAACTGTAAAAATGTTAATATTAAATACTAAAATGTTAAATGTGCTACATGATGTGCAGTGTGCAGGTAAAGCATTGTATTTTATTTATAAATAATTATAAATATTTATTAAAACTATGATTAATCATTAAAACCATTACTTCTTGTATAAAAACGTCTTCACTTCCCAAGTCTTGTAACACAAATTTGTCTTGAATCTCCTTCTGTTCTACATTGTTGTTCATTTGTTAATGAAGTCATGTGTGTTTTGTTTGGGGTGGGACAGACATGTAAACACAAAATGTAAACAAAATCACATTGCAAAAATCCTGGGCTAGATCCTGACAGAGCGTTTAAAATAAACTAAACTTTATTGTGAACTTAGAAAAACACATCTTGAGGAATGATATACTTACATTATTAACTGAACTGTTTAAATTCAGTTATAATCATGTGTAGTGATGTGGTACTTACAGTTGTCAGTTTTACTGCTGATCAGAACTGCTGAGGGATTTTAATCACATTTATTTTGTCTTAGTGAGTTTATCTACACATCAGTAATGGAGCAGTGTCTCTTTATACTCCTGTTTTTCACAGGTGAGAGAAGAGTGTGTGTGTGTGTGTGTGTGTGTGTGTGTGTGTGTGTGTGTGTGTGTGTGTGTGTGTGAGTGTGTGTGTGTGTGTGTGTGTGTGTGTGTGAGAGAGAGAGAGAGAGAGAGAGAGAGAGAGAGAGAGAGAGAGAGAGAGAGAGAGAGAGAGAGAGAAAACTTTAAGTGTAAGTTGTTGGTGAGCTTCTTTGTGTGTCTGAAGTCACAGAATGACTCAACAAGTTAATGGCAAACAACTGAACTAACATTGCATAAAATGATTAAAACTTATCCACAGGATTTGTTCCTCTCGTCCTGTCTGTCCCTCGTCAGTACTATCTGATCCAGCAGGGGAAAAACTGGAGTGATGCGCAGGCTTACTGCAGATCCACACACACTGACCTGGCTATCATCGACAGTAATGACAACATGGTCCGACTTCAGAATGAAGCACAGAGACATCAATTCAGTTCCAGTGCTTGGATTGGACTCTACAATGACATCAACAGCTGGCGCTGGTCCATGGGAAATGAACCACTGGGAAGCACAAGATGGGGTAAAGGTGAACCTGACAACTGGCATGGAAATGAGGAGTGTGTTTTCATGTTAGCCTCAGGTTGGGCAGATGGTCCCTGTACTTCATTACAGACATCTGTTTGTTTTGATGGTAAGAATTTAATTTCTCACTTTTATGCTATTTGTCAGCAGAGAATGTTGTTTTGTATGTTGTTTTTAATATGCTCAAAGAATTAAATGAACTGTCTTTATAAACTTTGACACATAGGAAATAGTTAATTGTTTAGTTTAAAATTGTACCATTTTCTTGATTTTCTGTTAGCAATTGTAGAGAAATTTTCTTACTTTAATGTTGTAATTGGTACAGAATTTATTTTTGGAAGTATTAGCATTGTTTGAATACACACATTTCATCATGTGTTTTATCTCACAGACAGATATACTGGAAATCAGAGGTACATTTTCATTTCTACTACTATGACATGGCTTGAAGCTCAGGCTTACTGCAGACAGCATCACACAGACTTGGCCAGCTCGAGAGATACTACTGAAGACACAGTTATAAAGGGACTGGTCTCAAGCTACACTTGGTTTGGTCTGTTCAGAGACTACTGGAAGTGGACAGACCAAACCAAGTTCTCTACCATCAGCTGGATGACTGGAAAACCTGATAATGCCCTGAAGAATGAAAACTGTGGTTATATAAATAACGGTCAGGCTGCTGATGCTCAGTGTTCAGACATAATGCCTTTCTTCTGTTACTCAGGTTAGTTAATGTTTTATTTAGTCTTACATTTAGGCAAATTAAATTGAGTTCAGTATGATGATGTAATTGTGTGTTTTTTTTTTGTGTGTTCCTGCATTTAGATATTAAGGTACAACAAACACTAAGAGTGAAGGTCCGATCTGATAAGGATGTGAATGATCCTGCAGTGATGACGGCCATCTTGGAGCAGGTGGGTCTCATCCTCCATAAGACTTATAATGTACATTTCCCAGTATTCATCAAACTCTGACACATATAAACTTTATTGTAATTAGATTCTGACTGTTGTATTCAGTTTCTGTATCATTTCCTACAGGTTAGTCTCTATCCTGCATTATTTAGTACTAAAAGTCTTATTCTGTTCATCAGATCAACCAGAAACTGAAGGATGATTTGGGGACAAAGAACATCACAGTGAAATGGCGTAAACAACCAGATGGAGTTGTGTTTCACAAGCTGAAAGAAGAAAAAAATACTACAGTAGCAAATAATAAGTGTGACCTCTAAATCTATGTTACCTCTAAGTTATTTTTAGATCAATGCTAATTTTGGATTAACTGTACTATATTAGCTTAATACTAATATGTTAAATATATTTCTATAACTAGTAGTCGATAAGGAATGTATATTAAATGAATGTTTTATGTCACTCTGGATAAGGGTGTTTGCCAAATGCCATAAATGTAAAGGTAAATATAAGATATACAAGTCAGGCTCTCGTTCATCATATTGTGAAGTATCGTGTGTTCCAAGCCTTCTTTATTGTCGATATTGCCTCATTGTGTTTTGACCTATTACTATTCTTGGTTTTTGGTTTCTGTTTAGCATTTATTTGCCACACATCTTGTTTGCCCATGTTTTGAACTTTGCCTAAACTTTTTTCAAGTTTGAATTGTCTGCTTGTGATTCCTTTAATAAATGCCATATATTAATTCTAATATACCTCCTAAAGTGAATTAATTTCACAGATAAACAAAGCCAGAAATGGACCAGCTCCCTCATACCTCAAGGCCCTTATCAGTCCTTGCACTTGGGTCTGAAAAACTGAGTCACTGGCTAACTTCAAATGACAGTTGAAGACTTACCTCTTCATGAAATACTTGCACTTTCTTTCCGTTTGTTGAATATGTGGAAGAAAAAATTGGACATTGTGTATTCAATAATAGAGACTTAAATGCATTTGTGTATGTCACTCTGGATAAGAGAATCTGCCAAATATCATAAATGTAAACAAACAGTGAAGAATTAAAGTTGTATGTTTATATTTTATTAAAAAAAGAAAGAAAAATAGCAATATTAATAAATAGATAAATTAATATCATACTGTAACGAATCTGTCTGTGTTTCCCCTTGTTTCTGTCTGCTGTCATTTCCCTGCTGTTAATTGTTGACCCTGCCCACCTATCTGTTACCATGTATTAACTACACTCATTCTCTTCCCCAGGTGTCTTGTCTTAGTCTGTGATTGCCTCTGTCTTGTGATTGGTTCTTGTTCCCTATATATACACTGTTTGTTCATTCCCTGTTGTGAGTCGTTGTTGGTGTTTGGTGTTTTCTCTTGTCTGTTCCTGTTTCCTGTCCTGTTCAGTGTTATGACCTGTTTTGCCTGCCTGTTTCGTTTTGTTTATTAAATAAGTGAAACTGCATTTGGATCCACACTTGCCTTTGTCTCACCATGTCACATCGTGACAGAACGACTCACCCCATGGATCCAGCAGAAATACTGTTTTGTCTTTGTCAGGAGGACTCCCTGGTCGAGGAATATACGGAGGTATTCGTGGACCTGTGCAATCAGGTCAATTTCGACAAGAAGACGATCAAGGATATCTTTAAGCATGGACTAAGGGACATCCTGCGGTATCTGATGCCATCTACCCGAGAGATAAAAACATTCTTGGAGTTCGTCAACTTGGCGTTGCTCCTGGACGGGTCCACGCTAACCTTGAGCAGTGTAGAGACGGAAGCCGGCCGTAAATATTTTCGGGGGGGGGGGCGGCAAGCATCGGGATCCGTGGGCTACAGAGCGGAACCAGCCACGGACGCCCGAATGCCCTACAGTGCCTCCATCCAGCCCAGTCCCGTGCACACCTGTGACTGAGCCAGTTCGCATGACTACCGTACCGGCAAACTCGGCTGAGGTTCGTGCGAACCGGCTGGCCTCCAAACTGGCGGATACCCCGATGAGGTCGGCTCGGGCGGCCGGCATCCCTAAGCCACCAGCTGGACCAACCGGGTCGCCGGAACCAGCCGGGTCGACGGAACCTGCGGAACTGCTCCTCCTGCTCTGCCGTCTCCGCCCTGGCCTCCTGCTCTGCCGGCTCCGCCCTGGCCTCCTGCTCTGCCGGCGCCGCCACTACACGAACCTGACCCGCCCTCCAACCCTGGTTGCACCTTCGCTCCACCCTCCTGGACTGGTTTTTGGGGACTTGGGAGCGTCTGGAAGCCGCCCTTGTTTCTGTCTGCTGTCATTTCCCTGCTGTTAATTGTTGACCCCACCCACCTATCTGTTACCATGTACATTAACTACACTCATTCTCTTCCCCAGGTGTCTTGTCTTAGTCTGTGATTGCCTCTGTCTTGTGATTGGTTCTTGTTCGCGATATATACACACTGTTTGTTCATTCCCCTGTTGTGAGTCGTTTTTGGTGTTTGGTGTTTTCTCTTGTCTGTTCCTGTTCCCTGTCCTGTTCAGTGTTATGACCTGTTTTGCCTGCCTGTTTCGTTTTGTTCATTAAATAAGTGAAACTGCATTTGGATCCACACTTGCCTTTGTCTCACCATGTCACATCGTGACACATACAATACTAGTAATATCTTAAAATTTTCTATTTATATCTACAAATTGGTATCGGTCAGATACGTAGGATCTAAACCAATTTAAAGCCTGTTCAAGAATACCTGTGTAATATTGTAAGTGATCTAGGACAATGTTGTGATTTATAGTGTCAAATGCAGCACTAAGGTCAAGTAGAATTAATAGGGACATACAGTCTTGGTCCAAAGCTAAGAACAGGTCATTTTTAACTTTAACAAGTGCAGTGTCTGTGCTATGATTGGGCCTGAAACCTTCATAAATATTGTTTGCCTATATGAAGGAGCTCGGTTGTACAGACACAACCTTTTCCAGTATCTTGGATATAAAAGGAAGGTTTGAAATGGGTCTGTAATTTGATAGCTCATTAGGATTAAGTTTCTTGATTAGGGGCCTAATAACTGCCAACTTGAAGGATTTAGGTATGTGACCTTAAGATAATGAGGAGTTGATAATATTAAGAAGAGGCTCACCAGCTGTATGCAACACTTCTTTCATTAATTTAGTTGAAATAGGATCTAACAAGTTCCCTTTCAAGGGAACTTGACTCTGCGCCAGTGCTGACACTATGGGAATGCTTCTGTAAGGAAGTTGCGTCTGAAGCTCCGTGCACACACGCTATTGGCTCGGGAAGGACACGTGACGGAGTGATTAAGTGCCAGTAAGTTCATATAAGGGCATCTACGTCACACTACTCTAGCCTCTTTGTCTTCAGGAAGTGCTCTGTGTATGTGTATTCTCCGATCCCGCCAGGCTGTATTTTCAGCTTCGGCTGCGTCTCGTGATTCGAGTCCCGCATCCGCCGAGGCAGCGCGGCGGCTTCAATCATGGGGTTCGCAGGTTGAGACAGGTTCCCTTTTCCTTTCCCTCTCCCCTGACTCCGTTTGTTCGGTTTTGGTTTCGGGAAGTGAGCATGCCGCTTTCCGCGTCGAGCTCTGAGGAGCTGGATGTGGGCGTGGAGGAGGTTCCCCACTCCGAACAGCCGACAAAATCAGCGGCATTTGAGGAGCTCCTCGAGGCGGTGACATGCGCTGTGTCACGAATATATTAGATTGGCCGGAAGAGGAAGTTGGTGTCGTCCGTTCTAAGCGAGATGACCACTTTCTGAGTTCAGGCCACAGGCCACCTTCACGCAAGCGGCTGCCATTTTTCACAGACCTCCATGCTGAGGTGTCTAGGCCATGGAAAAGTCCATTTTCAGCGCATATTTTTTCACCTGCCATGTCTGACTTTTCGGCCATTATAGGGCATTATAGGTGATGCCTAGGATTGAAGAGACGCTTGTGGGCTATCTCTCACCTACATCAACCACATGGAGGAAGCCTGCCCTTCCATCCAAACCATGTAGAACCACTTCAGCCCTTGTGGGTAAGGAAACGTGGCAGCAGGCCAAGCATGTGTGGCCCTGCACACCATGGTGGTTTTGCAGGCCTACCAAGCTGACCTGCTTACAGAGCTCGATGGTGGCCAGGGATTGGAAACTCAGGTGGTGTCTGAGCTCCGCTGAGCCACTGACATTGCGCTCCATGCCACAAAGCAGACGGCCATCAAATATAAGGATAAGTCCTCTCTCCTGGATGCCCCCGTTTCACCTCAGGGCTTGTTCGGCGACGCAGTGAGTACTGTCATCGACAGGCACCAGGAGGCAAAACGCCAGTCGGCAGCGTTCAGAGAGTTTCTCCCCTGCCGCGGCGAGCAGCCTGGGCCATCTTCCAGCCACACCCAACCCTCTCCTAGCTCACTCAGGGCAGTAAAATTGGGTTAGTGTGGCTGCCCGTGCCCCCTCTAAGACTAGGGAGGCCGATCGGCATACCCAGGCCCAGTCCCGTCAGGTGAGAGGGGAACTTAGGTCCGTCATCTTGGCCAGGCGGGCTACACTCCTCCAGCATTTCAGGGAGCAGTAGGGTCTGTGCCTGCTCCCCTTACTTGCACGGATTTCCCTGAGTTGGCACCTGCCAGTTTCAGGGCACCCGGGAGGTCTGCGCAAGGTTGACACTACTGTCAGACAGCCAGGCAGCGTGGAAACTTCTTCCAGGTGTGTCTCAGTGGGTCCTGGATATCGTAGGAAAAGGCTACAGCATCCGGTTCTCCTCAAGTCTTCCACGCTTCCAAAGTGTGCTACTCACGATTGTTGGCAGGCACCAGGCGGTGTTCCTCCAAGAGGAACGTCTCTCACTCCTGAGAAAAGGGGCCATAGAGCATTTTCCCCTCCCAGAGTGGGACTCTGGCATTTACAGCTGATATTTTTTAGAGCTACACACCGCCTTAATCACACACTAGATTTAATAATATCACACAGAATAGATGTCACTGATATAGATATCATACCTCAAAGTGATGACATCATTTTGACACCATTACCTCATAATGTACACACTACCCATAGAACAGACTGACTGTGTCTCACCACGTTATCGAATCGGTAGAACTATTATTCCGACCACTAAAGACAGATTTACAAATAACCAGCCTGATCTGTCTGGACTTCTTACAGTACCCTCAAACACAAACGATCTAGATGTAATGACTAACATCATAGGTGCTATATTCACTAGCACATTAGACACTGTTGTCCCATCAGATTACAGCAGGTTAGAGATAAAACACTTGCACTGTGGTATAATAGTCATACTCACACCCTCAAGAGGGAGACCCGTAACCTCGAGCAAAAATGGAGAAAAACTAAATTAGAGGTTTTAAGAATTGTGTATAAGGACAGTATGTCCAGCTATAGACAGGTTCTAAAAGCTGCTAGGGCTGAGCACCTGAGCAAACTCATAATAACCAGAACAACCCCAGGTTTTTATTTAGCACAGTAACTAGATTAACAAAAAAACAGAAATCTGAACACACTATTTCATCACAGTTTTATGAGATTCTTCACTGATAAAATTAAAAGCATCGGGAACAAAATAGGTGATATTCAACATGTGAGAGCAGCTTGGGATTCAGTCTCACCTAAAGTGCTACACTCACAGCTACACAGCTTTACAAGTACAGGACAGGAAGAGTTAGATAAGATCATTACTACAGCTAAATCAACAACATGTTCACTAGACCCCATCCCAACTAAATTACTAAAAGAAGTGTTATATAAAGCTGGTGAGCCTCTTCTTAATATCATTAACTACTCGTTATCTTTAGGTTACATCCCGAAGTCTTTCAAGTGGGCAGTTATTAGGCCACTCATTAAGAAACCTAATCTAGATCCTAATGAACTATCAAATTACAGACCTATTTCACATTTATGTGAAATATAATGTGTAAAATATTTTTTACACATTATGTGTAAAATACTAGAAAAGGTTGTGTCTGTTCAACTGAGCTCCTTCTTACAGGAGAACAACATCCTTGAAGAGTTTCAGTCAGGTTTCAGGCCCCATCATAGCACAGAAACTGCACTTGTTAAAGTTACAAACGACTTGTTCTTAGCCACAGACCAAGACTGTATGTCACTATTAGTTCTACTTGACCCTAACTATAGATCACAACATTCTTCTGGATCGCTTACAAAATTACACAGGTATTCATGGACAGGCTTTCAGTTGCTTTAGATCCTACCTGTCTGATCGACACCATTTTGTAGAATTAAATGGTGAATCCTCCAGTTTATTGCCAGTTAACCCTCTGGGGTCGACAGGCGCGCCGGCGCGTTTTTGGCGCTTTTTTCCTCTTCAACGTGAAATCCACTTAAAATACTCCGTCATTCATAATCATACACATAATACATCATTCGAAACTGTGAAGTGTCTACTTTTATTTGACTGCCTTCATAATAACAACAAAACGCTGTGCTTTTGGCAAATAAAGAAAATAACCAGGGTGTGCATTCAGACATCTCTGTCTCCTTGACCATCTTCCTGAAACACGTTACAAACATGAACTGATAACTCCGCCAATACTTATCACATGAACATGATACATATGTCTAATGAAAGCCTGAAATGTCTACTTTTAAATGATGTAATTAAAATCAAAAGCAAATATTGTTTTTTTGTGTAATCTGTATGTAAGTAAAGAGAGGTACAGTTTTTCTGGCTCGACCTCATTAGCGCTAATTTGATCCCACCTATCGCGCGCGCGCCATTCATATGGAAATTACCTGATGTGGGCTGTGCAAACAAGATCAACGCACCCAAACAATGCTGTAAGAAGCACTAAGTTTTAACAGATTCCATTAAAGATTAAAAAATATTCCATTAAAGAATTTAACAGAGCGATATTGTATTGGTCATATACAATATTGTTACTTGTATACATATTGTTACTTTATTATTTATTTTAAGCATCTGTCTTGTAGTATAGTGTCTGTTTGCTCGGTCTCTTGTCTGGCACACATGCACTTTATGTGGATTGTAGGATTTTTTTTAGTACTTATCTCTTGTCTGGCACTGTTTGCACTAGTTAAATATTCTAAATAAACTACAAACACAAAATATACACATTTATTTTGTCTTCACATTCTTTTAACTCCTTCTTCTTGTAATCTCCACATTCTTGTAACTCCTCTCTCAGTCACACACTTACCTGTAAGGCTCATTATGCAGCTCATTATGTGGGCCTTTGTCTTCTCAGGTGTGAATTACATTAATATGCATTTCTAAGTGTCTTAGAAAAAGCGAGTAAACAAGATGATTTTCACATAATTTTGAAGCAAAAACACTAGGATACAAGATCCAGTTCTCAAAAGTCCTGTGAACCAATGTACTGTATGTGTTTTATGGCCTTATTCAAGTGATTTATAATATTTCATTTTTCACTAACCACGCATAAACATTGTTTTCTCAAAAACACAATCATGTACATACATGCTGCCCACATATTATTGTAGCCCAGTTTGTGCTGATTACAGTGATACTAGACTTTAGCCATTTATCTCTTCATAAGCAACTGAAAAAAGCACAAATATCAGGGTATGTCAAAACTTCTCCAGGCCCAAAAATACCCTCAGACCCCAGAGGGTTAATTATGGGGTCCCCCAATTATCAGTTCTAGGACCTCTGCTCTTCTCGAAATATACATGCTTCAATTAGGGAACATCATTAGAGGACATGGGATTAATTTCCACTGTTATGCTGACAATACAGTTATCAAAACCAGATGAAATAGCTGAATTGTCCAAATTAACTCAGTGCCGTAGAGAGATAAAATATTTGAGCTGTAATTTTCTGTTATTAAACTCCGATAAGACAGAAATACTACTTATACTGTAGGTCCAAAAACCAGTACCCAGAAACTCTCACAAGTTAACTTCCATTTAGAGGGATGTACTGTTATTAGTAGCTCGACAGTGAAAGACCTGGTGTTTAGTAGACAGTAACTTGTCTTTTGAAAATCATATCATCCATACTACAAAAACAGCCTTCTTTCACCTTAGAAATATCACCAAGCTGAGAAACATCCTGTCTGTATCTGATGCTGAGAAGCTAGTTCATGCATTCATGACCTCTAGACTGGACTATTGTAATGCATTACTAGGTGGTTGTCCTGCACCTTTAATAAATAGGTTACAGTTAGTCCAAAATGCAGCTGCCAGAGTTCTCACTAGGACAAGAAAGTATGACCATATAACCCCAATTTTATCATCTCCACACTGGCTACCTGTTAAGTTTAGAACTGATTATAAACTGCTGCTACTTACGTACAAGGCTCTTAATGGTTTAGCTCCCATGTATCTAACTAGTCTTCTAACACGTTACAATCATTCACGCTCTTTGAGATCACAAAACTCAGGACTTCTGGTAGTTCCCACAATATCTAAGTCTACTAAAGGTGGTAGAGCGTTTTCTTATTTAGCTCCCAAACTTTGGAATAGTCTTCCTGATAGTGTTCGGGGCTCAGACACACTTTCCCAGTTTAAATGTAGATTAAAAACTCATCTCTTTAGTCAGGTGTACACATAATACATCCCATAATATCGTGCACTATTACATTAGACTTGCACATTTTTTATGAACAGCAGATGTGTTAATCCCTTTTCACTGCTTCTCTCTTTCTACCCATCCCATGGCATCCAGACATTGTACCAGCTCTGATCGTCTTCCGTGTGATGAAGTTTTTGGACCTCCACTGAGATGAGAGTCTCACAGACTGAGAATCCTGAGACATCTACAGATCTACCAGCTCCAGTTGGACTCTATGATACTAAGAGGAGATCTGAACTCCATGTGATCCTTACACCAATACAACATTTGTTTACTGTACAGTATATTTGTAATCACACCCTCTAATGTCACCCATATGAGGATGGGTTCCCCTTTGAGTCCGGTTCCTCTCAAGATTTCTTCCTCTAATTTAAGGGAGTTTTTCCTTGCCAATGCTGCCTGAGTCACCTCAGACATGCTCATTGGGGATAAATACATATACATACATACATACATACATACATACATACATACATACAGTATTGTTAACTATATATATCTTGAATTTTTATATTAATTTTTTATATTACTCCTTATGTTTACTTTCTGTTCTATGTTTATGTTCTGTAAAGCTGCTTTGAGACAATGTCCATTGTAAAAAATTGCTATACAAATAAACTTGAATTGAATTGAAAATATGCTCTGAAGTGGAGGCTTCTTTGCCTCTGGGGCAATGAACACTGTCAGGATCCAGTTCACTGCCTGGTCGGTACAGTGCTGGAGTTCCTGCAGTCTTGCTGTTCTCAGGGCCTGTCCCCCTCTACTTTGAAGGTGTATGTGGCCGCCATCTCTGCGAACCACAAGCCTGTCCTTGGGGCCTCCTTGGGTAGGCACCCTCTGGTCTCTCACTTTCTGCATGGTGTCAGGCAGCTGAGGCCTTCCTGTGGTTTGTGCTCTTTCCTGGGACCTCTCTGTGGTCCTGGAGGGGCTGGAAGCCCCCTTTGAGCCCATGGAGTCAGCCTCTGAGAAGTTTCTGACCCTCAAGTTGGCTCTGCTTCTAGCCTTGGCCTCTCTCAAAAGAGTGGGGGATTTGCAGGCCTTGTCGATCGTTTCCCTGCCTGCCTAGAATTTTTCCCCTGGCATGTCCAAGGCTTTTCTGAACCCCGGGGAATGATATGTCCCTGGGGTGTCCAGGATGGCTGGCTCTCCAGTTATACTGCGGGCCTACTGTCCCCTGTCCATGAATCGGCGGGACAGGAGAGGCTGCATTTGCCCACTGAGGGCCTTGAGGACTTATGTCCACTGCTCTAGCTCGTGGAGTAACTCCTCCACCCCTTTTTGTCTGTCTTGGGGACCTGGAATAAGGGTAATCTGGTTTCCAAGCAGCGCCGGGCGCACTGGGTAGTGGAGGCCATTAGCTCAGGCCTATGAGGTGCGCGGTCTTGCCTCGCCTCTCAGCATCAGGGCTCACTCCACAAGGAGTATTGCCTCATCCAGTGCCTTGGCCAGGGGTGTTCCGTTTGGAGATGTTCTATAACCTGGATTTGGACCCCTCTCCAGGATCCTCAAAGGTCCTGCAGGGCCTTTGATGGTTTGTTCCCAGTCTGCTCGTGCTCTCTCATGGCATCTGGCACAGTCATCGACCGGTGCATGCCGGTGTGGGTATTGGAGTTCACATCTTACTGCGTTTCTGCCCCATTGTACACACTGGTGACGTCTCTCTCCCACTACAGCACCATGCTGACCCCTGCTGACCCAATACCGCTACTGCAGGTGGATAAATCTAGAAACGTGTTTGCCCTGAACAAGTGCTGTTTTAAATGGCTTAGACTATATAAGGAGCACATTTTTTGTTATATTCTATCAGCATGGAGAGATCTTTCAATGCAGCAGCAGCACTAAAATATTCCCTGTAGCTTTTGAGGTTCTCATTTCAAGATTTTTGTAATTCTACTCATTTATTTTGATGCCAATTATGTTCTAAATTCAGAGTAATCTGTCTTCAGGTGTGCTTGGGAGAGCCGGTAGCCAGGGCAGAGCTGTAGGTGAGGCCAGGGACCACAGCAGAGTTAGCAGCCATGGTGGTGCTGCAGGTGGAGATAGAGACCCGAGAAGAGCTGGAAGCCAGGGTGGTCCCACAGGTTGAGCCAGGGACCACAGCAGAGTTGGCAGCCAGGGTGGTGCTACAGGAGGAGACAGAGACCAGAGCAGTGCTGGAAGCCAGGGTGGTCCCACAGGTTGACCCAGAGACCAGAGAAGGACTTGAGACCAGGGCGGTGCCGCAGGCAGAGCCAGAGACCAGAGCAGAACTGGAGACCAGGGTGGTGCCACAGGCAGTGCCAGAGACCAGAGCAGGACTGGAGACCAGGGTGGTGCCGCAGAGCAACTTGGTAAATTTGGTCAGCATCGCAATTCAAGGTGGTGCTGGAGGTATTCTGGGCCTGTAAACAGGGACAGGAGGTAAATGGGCTGGCAAAGCCAGTGAAATAAACCACAAGACAGATAACACGGGAGAATTGGTTGGTTCAGGCCAGGCAGAGAGTTCAGGGAACCCGGAAACGACCATCTTGGGCCAGGCAGAAAGTTCATAGTTGTCCATCTTAGATGGGACAGATAGTCTCTGGGGGTTGTTCACAGCTATTGTGGCAGGGGTAGGGAGTCTTTGGAGTTTAGGAGTGACCATACTAGCTGATTCAGTAGATTCAGATGATGCAATTGAGGCAGATGATGCAGTTGGATCAGGTGATTCGGTTGGGTCAGTGGGTCTGGTTGAATCAGATGTATCTGATGACTCTGGTGACTCAATTGGTACACATGGTTCAGACGAGTCAGAAAATTCAGATGGCCCGGAAGAGTCAGAGGATTCAGATGGCTCGGGAGAGTCAGATGATTCAGAGTCATGGATTTGGGAACTTGTTGGAAAAAATCTTGATATGTGCTCTTATTATATGAACTATTACAATTAATGTCGTAGGACATATGGGGGTAGGCCAGATGTTGTAATAGTTATTGTAATTGTAATGTTAGACGCCTTGAGACAAGTGTTAACAGAGAAGGTGGTTTATTGGGTTTATTGAAGTTATAAAACTCAGTACTCAGAACTGTGAGAATCTGAGAAAAACAAGAAAAAAGGGAACCTGTCCTTTAGGAGAGAACAGAGGAACTAAGGCTTAAAAATAAAAATGCATGTGCAGGCCCAGTCTGGACAAACAAGACAGACTGAGATCATAGTCTAGCAAACTTAAGGAGTCAGCATAAACAGACCTCCACATATATGCAAAAGCTTAGCTTAGTAATAGTGCAGTACTTATACTAATCAAACAAAACATAATAATAAGTCAAATACCACTAATATATGATCCAGTTGAACCAGAAGGTTATTTTAATCAAAACCCATAATCCTAACCTATGATCATAAACTTATGTCATAATCATATTCTAAATCAGAACTCCTATACCATAGGTGATTGTAGGTGATAGTGTCATCATTGATCATTTTATATGTAGAGATGTGATTAATGTAGGTATTAATGTAAATATAATTAAAGGTATGTGTAACCTAGTCTTCTTTTGGGTTCTTTTTTTTTTGCAAATATCCAATATGTTTGCAGGTTATGGAGGACAACCCTGCTGAGAACAATGTCCAAGAAAAACAACATCCATCACAGTCTACATCTCTTCTGGATCATAATACTGCTACTAGTGCATCAGTGGTTGAACAGGTACATCATCTCAATCATAGTAGTACTGTTTGCTAGATCATTCTCTTTCTTTGTTGTACTTTACCACCTGCTTACTGTCTCAAGGAACACTAAGCATGATTTAAATGCATCTTCAGTGTACATGACGACAAACATAGTGTAGAAAGCTATTACTTGAGTGACATTTGAAGTGTCCAAACCATGTCCCTTATTTTTAATTGTGTCAATTTGTAATGTCCATACGGAGTCCCCACAAAGCAGGCTGTAGTGTGTTTAGTGTGTGTGATAGTCTTGGTATGGGGGCCGGGATATTTGTAGTCTGAATCATGTCCTCACAAATCACTTAAACCTGAACTGTGTTTAAGGTCCCCTGAACGTTTGTTTTGTCCATGATGTGTTAAAGCTGTTCACTGCCATATTTAAGAATTAACTACAAAACAACTCATATATTATATTTGTGTATAAATACATCTTAATTATTAGTTTTCCAATATGTTTTATATCTAACACCAACTTAATAAAGTTTATTCCTATAGTTAATGGAACATTTTTTTCTTGCCATGGACAGACTTTGTTTTATATTACATAATTCTTTTTTGGGTTGCACTAAATTTTCTATCTTCTTTCAGCAATCTTCATCAGAAGACAGTGATAAACAAGATATGTGCATACCAAGGTTAAGGAGTGTCTTTGTAAGTTTTTCATGTTGAATTGGTACACATCATATAATGTAAATGATTATACTTGCATCAATTTATATTATTAATTATAGTTATATACATTATAGTTAAGTCATGTTTTGTAGTTCATAACAGAGCTTGTTTCAGAATCTTCCACAGCATAGGATTTGTCAGTAATGACTAGGACATTATAAAGCTACACTTCTTTTCAAAATTACCTGAGAAAGGTGCAGATATGTAGGAATTAATAGAGGGGCAGATGTTTGTAGTAGAACACTATGCAGGTTCAACTGAATTGACTTTTTGTTCTCATTGAAAGTGTAGCACTAATTCTTCATAATTAACTAAATTGTTATTAATTTTTAGATACTTAATTCCTGATGCTTCAGATGAGCTCATTGATTCTAACTTTTTTAACTCTTTGATAGATTTTGAATGGCTATCGCGGAACTTTGATGTCATAGATTGATTTGTCTGCGCAGTGCTGCATGCAGTCATATACATGTAAACAATACGCCTGTTTCATTACGTTCAGGCAGAATACAGATGCCCCTACACCAGGGGCGGTTCTAGCCCTTTTTTAGGGTGGCTTCAGCCCCCTGTCTGTAATCTCAGCCACACTAAAACTATAAGGATCATTTTTACTTTCATAAATAAACAATAAAAATGACGTTAAAATGCAGGACATGTCGTCAATGGGAAAGAAAATTATTTATCAGTTTGATCCAAGAGCGATTTTTTTACTTTGCTTTTACACGCGTGTGTTGTAGTGTTTCACACGTGCGTCTTCAGCTGTCTGCTTTATTAGAACGGAGAAGCACAGGTACGCGCAGCGTGCACGCGCAGTCAGAGCTGGAGGCGTTTATCTATAACGTTAATCGGCGGAAAGACGCAAAGACGTCAACCAAAAGCAGTGAAATGTCACTATTCTTATTACCAGAGTTGTCATTAAATTCTCACTGAGGGCTAAAACCCCCTAAAGATGAAATCCTAGAACCGCCCCTGCCCTACACTCGTAATATGTTCATTTATTTAAAAAAAACAAAAAACAAAAACGGCGTCTCATGTCCATGTGTCCACTTTATTTTAGCCTAAAAAAAGCCTAAATGAATGAATGAATGAATTCATGAATGTCATGAATGTACAACAAATGTGTCAAATTGACAAATGAAAGTTCACTTCCAACAGGACACTTCCTTCATGCTGCCCCCTTTGCAACACTTTCTTGCTCTGAACTAGAAGGAGAAAAAAAAAGAGTTTTATATTTAGTATGAATAGGCGAGACATTGCAGTGTCTTACTAACGTAGACCTTTTTAGTAAAATATTGTATATACTAAAATGACCTAATATTACATGGACCAGGGCGGGAACAGCTTCGTCCGAATTATCTTAATGCAAACGAGCCAACGCGATGCGTGGTCATATTATTCTGAAATAAACAAATTAACCACTAGAACATTCATTCGATGGAGTCACACTGCTTTAGCAGTCGCACAATCGCGTGCACACTCGTTCCTCCTTTCATACAATAACTTACTTGTACAAACTACACTTTCATAAGTATTTAAGTAACACATTTGTAATTGCTGAAGCTAAATTCGTAGCAATTCAGAAATTCAATTTTAAAAAGTTTCTTTCTTGACCACAAACGCATTAAAACAAATAAACGAATGTACCTTAAAACGACAAATCTTACTTCTTTTCAGCGTCTTCGTCTCTTTGCGTTTCAGAAAATATCTTCACCTAACACTACAAACAAGTGTTTATTAATGTCAAAAACTCAAAATCAAATATTTTGCTTAGTTTATAGAAAGTTAAGCTTACCCCTTTCCACCGTCTTCACATGTGCATCACCAGATGGATCCAGTTTTTTCCAGATTGGCATATCATGTGGCTCAGTCATATACATAAAATATTATGTTATAATTACTTAGTTTTGATGCAATTTTAATATTAGTTGACGTGACTTATGTTTTTTTTCATTATATTTAGGCATACACTTAGGTTCACCTTGTAACTTACATATTTATGTTACAGACACTATATATGCTAAGTAGAGGTTGGAAAGTTAAAATTTGTTATTTGTGTTTAGTTTATTTATTTTTATAAGTAATGGTTATTCAGCCAACGAATCGTTTTTTTTTTACAGTGTACTCTCTTCAAATGTCTTGTAGACCTATTGGCTTTTATATATATATATATATATATATATATATATATATATATATATATATATATATATATATATATATATATATTATTTGCCCCCAGCGCCCAAACGTGCTTTTTTTCAGATGCCGGCAAAAAGAGCTTAACTGCTCTGTCATATTTGATCAAACATGTCAAAGTATTACATCATTTAAATCTGTAAAGGGTCTACTTTCATTTGTGTATGCTCTCTATACAAACAAAACGTTGTATTTTTTTTAAATGAATAAAATATTGAGGGTGTGCCGTCTGTCGCCTTTGTCTGCGTGATCTTCGTTTAGAAACACGTCATTAAAAAGCGCTGAAACTCGGCCAATATCTGATACACGGTAATAAAAAATATATCTTTAGACAGCTTAAAGTATGTAGTTTTAGAATACGTCGAAATAAAAAACATATGTTTCCAATGAATAGAAATCATGTGAAACCAAGTAGAGGCACAGAATTTCAGCTCAGGTCATTAACACACACACACACACACACACGCTATTCACAGGTAAATAGTTCACACGATGAGTCACACGCCCCCTGGACAATGGCTAGGATTTGAGGAACCTGTAATGTATTGTGTTATTGTTTTTGTTGCACTCTTTAAGAAATTTTTTTTTAAATTATTTATTTATTTATTTAATGCATAGTATTGTAGCCCTACAGGCTAGGATTTGAGGAACCCTACTCTAGTGTATTGTTTTATTGTTTTTGTTGCACTCCTTTTTTTATACTGTACGTACCCCTAGTCAGTGAGATTAACCCAACTTCTTGTGTCTACGTGCTGGCGCTTCAGGGCAAATACGTTTCTGTATTCAATTACACACCTGGCCCGCCCAGCAGACTATTGGGTGTCTCAGTAATCTAGTGCACGTCACGAGTGTCCGTTGGTGGTGCCAGAACCTTCCGTGTGTGGCTTTGATGGATCCAGGACTCTCGTCCATCAACCTTACACGCTGTCAGTGTGACCAGTAGGACTTGGAACGGTCCACCTCAGGGATGACCAGTTTTTTTTACCGGAAGTCCTTGACCAGAATCCACTAACCAGGTTTCAGCTTAGTCTTAAACTTGCCTTTTTCCTGTTCTTTGACAACCTGCTTAGAAACAACAGCGAGAGCACGGCATAGCTTTTCACAGAATTTAATCATAGCATCATCACACATTATTGTCAATGCAGTACCTTTGGCCATTCCCGTGCTTGGGGCCTGCCAAAAAGAATTTCGAATGAGATTAGGTTAGATCGTCATTGCCACACCTAATGCACTCAGGGATTCCCCACCTAAATATAATTTCTGTAAGCAGTGCCTTTGCTTCGGCCGTGGAGTCTTGTTTAGCTGTTGGGAAAACCTCTACCCATTTAGAGAACATGTCGACTATTATTAGGCTATACCTTTTGCCTGCTGATGGAGTAAGTTCAATAAAGTCCATCTGTAGGTATTGGAAAGGTGCTTGTGGCTGGAATGGGATGCCTGGATTCACCTCCAAAATTTTAAATCAATGTATTGTTTAATGTGAATGAGTAGGCAGGATGATTTTCACATGATTACAAAAAAAAACCTACATTAGAAGATCTGTTCTCAAAAAGTCTTGTGAAAACATGTTTACAGTAGGTTTTGTGGCCTTAGTTCAGTGAGGTTTTTTTTTCGCTTTTTTAAAAACCACGCATAAACCTTATTTTGTCAAAAATACAAACACACATATAAGTTGTTTACATATTATGGTAGTGCAGTTTGTGCTGAATACAGTGTAATAAGTCTTTTGTCAATAATATATTTGAAAGCAACTAAAAAGAACCAAATGTAAGAGCATGTCAAAATCTCTCAAGGGGCCCAAAACACCCTCAGACTCCAGAGAGTTAATGATTAACACATTGTTTAACAGTGCTGAGACAGCAGAGTATTAATTATTGCTGATATTTCTGTTGTAATTCTAGTATGATGGAGGGAAAGAGATCAGACTCACCAGAACCCAGCTGTTTGTCCATGAAGAGTGACCAGTCAATGGGCCGTCTAATTGACTTCAGAGACAGAGACAGTTCTACTGATGTGAGGTCAGTATAGTGAGGTGTTTTACATCAGTGTTCCACCTGATCAAACTCACTCGTCTCATTGTGAAGCCCTTCATGAGCTTTATCAGGTGTTGAAGCAGTAAAACACTAAACTGTGCAGTGCTGCAGCTCTCGGACTGGCAGTGAGGAAAAGTGCTTTAAGAGTTCAGTTCAGTCTGCAGTCCCTGAGCTGGAGGGTCTGTGGTGCTACAGAAGAACATTTACACCTGGGACATTAATGACAATATAAAGATTTTATTCATTTATTCAAACATTTGTTTCTAAACATGTTGGTGTCAGTTAGGAAATCCTGAAATCAGTGTATTGTGTTAAGCAGAGGTGGGTAGTAACGAGTTACATTTACTCCGTTACATTAACTTGAGTAAGTTTTTGAAAAGATTATACTTCTAGGAGTAGTTTTAAATCACTAGACTTTTTACTTTTACTTGAGTAGATGTTCAGAAGAAACTGTCCTCTTACTCCGCTACATTAGGCTACAATGAGCTCGTTACTTTTCTTTTTACCTCTTTGGTATTCCACGCATCAATTTTAATGTTTTTTTTTCACAGAGAGAGAAACTTCCGCTAAGGCTCTACCACATGACTGTGTTTCACCAATCAAACGTAGTTGTGCAGTCTCGTCACGTTACCGTACACACACTCAGCGGCGGGACGGGTTAGTTACTGTAGCAACACAAACCGTCGGCAATGCAGATGGTGACGTTTAATAGTGACGTCACTGAATGATTTTTTGGTGAAATATTTTGTTTCTGCATGTTTTTACACACACCCACACACACACGTTTTACGGTGACCGATGTGCAGTTTTCTGTTCAGCATGCCTGGTATGAAATGTGTGTTTCCTTCTGTTGTTCTGGCACTGGAAACACACACACACACACACACACACACACACACACACACACACACACACACACACACACACACAGTTTATGACAATTTATGGGCTGCCTCATTCTAGTTCTGCCTGGTAAAAAAATATAAAGGTTTGGAAATTTGTGTGCATTTTATTTTATTTATTAAGTACTTGAATTTACCTGAATTATTTTAATTTAAGCTATTTTGTAATTAATTAATTTCAATTTATTTTATTGATTGGATGAGCCATAATTTGCCTAAAGATTATTTTGTATTTTTATCTGACTGATTGTTGTCTTGTGTTAAAAAATAAATCAGATGTTTCTCAACAGTTACTCAGTACTTGAGTAGTTTTTTCACCAAGTACTTTTTTACTCTTATTCAAGTAATTATTTGGATGTCTATTTTTTTACTTTTACTTGAGTCATATTATTCTGAAGTAACAGTTTTTACTTGAGTACAATTTTTGGCTACACTACCCACCTCTGGTGTTAAGAGGATTGAATAAAGAGTGTTAAATATCTGTCTCTGTGTTTATTAGTGTGTGATTTGTGCAGCTATGAATACATATAGTCCATATTACATTATGTGTTTTGTTTGTTCACAGACCACAAAAATCAAACATCAGCACAAATCAGCTGGACTCTATATTCAAGGTGTGTGTGTTGTTTTTAAAGTGTCTAGTGTGTGTTGTGATCCCTTGTAATGTCTTGGCATGCAGCAGCTTTAAGAATAATGAGTTGAAAGAGTAGTCAGAATTTAAGTTCTAAGTTTTAAATGTGATTTAAATAATTTTCACTGTGTTTTAAATAAAAACAGAAGATTATGGGTAATCAGACAGAACTCTTTATAACTGTGGTAAAAAAAAAAAAAGGAGACTTTTCTTCTCATCATAAAATTAAATAATCTTTATCTGCGTAACTTGATAATATTTAGATCTGTTCCTGTGTGTTTCTTACCAGGAGCTGGAACACACAGTCATCACTTTGATAAAGAATGAGCTGAAGAGGTTTAGGAAGCTCCTGAGTCCAGATTACCCAGCATGCACTGAGAGGGAGGTGCAGGATGAGGAGGATCTGCACAGTGTCAGAGACGGAGCGCTGAAGATCACACTGCACGTCCTGAAGAACATGAACCACACAGATCTCGCTAACACACTGCACAACAGTAAGAGCTCTGAGTCATGACTTTATTCCATCAGCTTCACTTTAGAGAGAGGAAATAGTTTTAGATATGAACACTTTTAGTTTTAAATTTAATTTTAGTATCATGTAAATCTGCTGCTTTTCTGTTCTGTTCATGGTCCAGCATGTGGTTACTCTGTACAATGGTCCTGTTCCTTCAGTAATAAATAGTACATCAATCAGCAGTGCAGGTGATTTGAAGGATTTTGCATTATAACTATTTATTACTAAACTAGATATTACTTTGTTTATTAGAACTCACCTCTGTGTATCAGTCAAAGTTGAAGTCCAAGCTGAGAGAGAAGTTTAAAAGAATTAATGAAGGAATCTCACAGCATGGAAGCTCAGCACTTCTGAATGAGATCTACACTGAGCTCTACATCACAGAGGGTTGGAGTGGAGACGTCAATAATGAACATGAGGTAAGACAGATTGAGGCAGCGTCCAGGAGACCAGCAACACAGGAGAAACCCATCAAATGTAATGATCTCTTTAAAGACAAGTCCATCAGAACTGTGCTGACTAAAGGAGTTGCTGGAATTGGAAAAACAGTCGCTGTGCAGAAGTTCATTCTGGACTGGGCTGAAGGAAAAGCAAATCAGGACGTCACCTTCATGTTCCCACTTCCCTTTAGAGAGCTGAATCTGATGAAACAGAAAAATCTCAGTCTGATGAATCTTCTTCATCACTTTTCCCCAGAAATAATAAAACTAGAATCAATAAACTGTGACTCCTACAAAGTGGTGTTGATCTTTGATGGTCTGGATGAGTGTCGACTTCCTCTAAATTTTGAGAAGAATGAGAGAGTGTGTGATGTGACAGAGTCAGCCTCAGTGGATGTGCTGCTGACGAACCTCATCAAGGGGAATCTGCTTCCCTCTGGATAACCACTAGACCAGGAGCAGCCAATCAGATCCCTCCTGAGTGTGTAGACCAGGTAACAGAGGTACGAGGCTTCAGTGATCCTCAGAAAGAGGCTGACTGATAACATCATCACACACCTGAAGTCTTCAAGAAGCCTCTACATCATGTGCCACATCCCAGTCTTCTGCTGGATGTCAGCCACTGTTCTAGAGAGAATTTTGGGTGAAGCAGAGAGTGGAGAGATCCCCAAGACTCTGACTCAAATGTTCACACACTTCCTGATCTTTCAGATTAAACACAAGGACCAAAAGTACCATCAGAAATGTGACCCTGATCCTCAGCAGACCAGAGAGAGTATCATGGCACTGGGAAAACTGGCTTTCCACCAGCTGGAGAAAGGAAACCTGATCTTCTATGAGGAAGACCTGGGAGAGTGTGGCATTGATGTCAGAGAAGTGTCAGTGTACTCAGGAGTGTGTACCCAGATCTTCAGGGAGGAGTCTGGGCTTCACCTGGGGAAGGTGTTCAGCTTCGTACATCTGAGTGTTCAGGAGTTTCTGGCTGCTTTATACACATTTCTCTCCTTCATCAGAAGAAATGTAACAGAACATCAAACCTCTGATCTGTCTGATCTTTTCAGGAAGTCAAACCTGTCTGATCTCCTGAGGAGTGCAGTGGACAAGGCCTTACAGAGTGAGAATGGACACCTGGACCTGTTCCTCCGCTTCCTTCTGTGTCTCTCACTGGAGTCCAATCAGACACTCTTACGAGGCTTAATGCCACAGACAGGAAGCAGATCTCACAGCAAACAGGAAACACTGGAGTACATCAAGGAGAAGATCAGATAGAATCCATCTCCATAGAAATCCATCAATCTGTTCCACTGTCTGAATGAACTGAATGATCATTCTCTAGTGCAGGAAGTACAAACTTACCTGAACAGAGCTTATTACAGATGTCTCAGTGGAACCAGACTCTCTCCTGCTCAGTGGTCAGCTCTGGTGTTTGTGTTACTGACCTCAGAACAGGAGCTAGATGAGCTTAATTTGAGTAAATGAATGTCTTCTTAGGCTGCTGCCAGTGGTCAAAGCCTCCAGAAAAGCTGAGTGAGTATTTTTATTTATAACTGTATTACTGCAAGGTTTGTTATTTTAATGTAACACTGAACTGCACTGTTTGGATTTATGTTTGTTAATAGTTCCTCTAATCATCTTTACACAAACCTCTGGTACTTTTACAGAAGATTGTTTCACTCTATAATTCTTTATGTTCTGTAATAAAATGCTGTATCTGCAGTGTTGGGTGTAGAAACTTGAACACAGATCAGAGTGTAGTGTTTGTAGGCTGCTCGCTCTCACATGTGTGTGTTATGTACATGACCTAATGGTCTTATAATAAATTGTAGCTGAGAGATTGTGGAGTGCAGAAAGACGTCCCTGCTCCTGTAAATGTGCTGATGTGGTGTCCTGTCCTCTGATTTGTGTGTGTGACACAAACACACTGACATTTCTGTTACATCTTCAACGTTAGCTGGATTATGGCCGTGTTTGTGTGTTTGAGATCAGTGTTCTGATATTTCATCATTTCTCTTCCAGGCTGCGTGGGTGTGATCTAACAGAGGAAAGCTGTAGAGTTCTGTCCTCAGTTCTCAGCTCAAACTCCTCCAGTCTGAGAGAACTGGACCTGAGTGACAATAAACTGCTGGATTCAGGAGTGAAGCTGCTCTCTGATAGACTGAAGAATCCACACTGTACACTGGAGAAACTGAGGTATATACACACACACACACACACACACACACACACACACACACACACACTGATATGTCATATTTCAAATGTGTTTGACGTTAGTTGCTCCTTTGACAAGCATTCAAATAAATTATAAATAGTACCTTCGTAGGGGTGATATGGATTGATGGTAGACAGGTGGGTCGGATAGCAGATAGGCAGGCAGGCAAGCAAGGTGGCAAACATGAATAAACAAGGATGCTCCAATGGCTTAGAAATGATTAGCAGGTAAGATGATTAAAGTGGTACAAAGTATATCCAATGAGAGATCAAAATAAACTATAATATCTTCAAAATCCAAAAGGCTTGTAAAGAACTATATGCCTCAATGTCTTTCCTTTGTTCTCTAGATTAAAACTAAAGGGTGAGCGGTGGCCATCTTGACTTCAAGGCCCTCTCAAGCTCTATCAAACTAAAAGTCCTAGGGTTAGGTATAATAAAGGTATCAACTAAAGAGTATGGGTGCTCCTATAGCACATATTACCATTTTACTTTTAACCAAAAAAAATGGCTCTTACATATCCCGCCCATTATAGCTATCGCGGGAAGCAAGCTATTAACCAAATCAAATGCAAATTCCCTAAAGAGCCATGATCTATTTACAAATTACTATTTATTGTATGCAAATAATCCGTGCATGCATCTGTGTGAGTGTATGCATGTGCACAAGTCCACATTGAGAAGTGATTCATCAGTAGAGGGTCACAGCTGTCCTTTGTCCTGTGATAACTTTTCTTAATTCAGGATCATCTGGGGAGAGAACAAGCTCAGATGGAGGGTCTGGCCTGCAATCAGGTGATTTCTTTAAGAAATCCGGACCACTGCTCCAGGACTGACCTTTCAGAAATGTATCAATGTGCAGTCCCCGTGAAGCACAGTCAGCAGGATTTAGTTTTGTGCCTATGTATTTCCACTGACTCCATCTCCGATGCGCCTCTGATGACATTCAGACTGTTGGCAACAAAGGTTTGAAATCTAATGTTTTCATTCCGTATATACCTCAAAACAGTCATGCTATCAGTCCAAAAAAAGAGAACTTTCCATTTCCATATGCATTTCCTCAGATGTGCTGCCAGTACAGCAGCAGTAAGCTCCATCCGTGGTGTGGTCATCAGTTTCAATGGGGCAACCCGTGCTTTTCCTATCAAAAAGGTGTAGCGATTTTGGCTCGCGAAGCAAGGTAAATATTTATAAGTAACTATAACGTGTTATAGTGACTTCTAAATATTTTAACCTAAGTTGAAATTAACGGTACTGGAATTAAGGTTACGCTTATTTGGTCTGTTCGTCCGGCGATGGAGTCGTCTTGAAGATGGAGTCGTCTTGAAGCTGTTCCGGAAGTCTGACCACGGATTAGTGGTGTTTGTGACAATTTAAAGGTCGCGAACTCCACCCATTTTTGGGGAGATGACCAATACTTCGGGCAGGATTTTGGAGGGAAAAACTCCCTTTGTTTCAGGTGTCTGTGGGCGTGGTTTAGCTATCAAACTTTTAGATGACTTTAAAGTTTGATCCAGGGTGTATTAAGATGGTATGGCACCTTTCGTGCTCAAATTAAAATACACCAGTGCTTGAAAAATGAGTAACCGATAATTTTGTGGTCATTTGGATACTAAACATGAAGGGTAATGACGGTATGAAGGCAGCGGTACATTACATAGATAGATCATTAATCAAGGCAAAGATAAAGGCAAAGAAACAAAAATGAAACAGCACTTTCATTAGGGAAGTAAAAAGAAAACGATAGCTTCGTATACATTCTGACATCAGACCTTAAAGGCGCATACGGCATTAGAACAGGTATACATTAACATGCCATGATCAGTAAGATATGATGATAGAGTATAATGGATTTTAAAATACAATGTTGTTTTCTGACACATGAATAAAATACACCCTTGTCAGGAAATTAAGGAGCAAATAATTTTAAGTCAGGCAAGCCTTAAAAGAAGAAACACATTACAAAAAGGGTTATAAGAATGAGAACCTTAGAGTACCTTATCTTGGGTTTTATTAGTAAAAGGAATGTCTCATTGTGTTGTCTGTGTGTGTGTGTGTGTGTGTGTGTGTGTGTGTGTGAGTTCTGTTTGCGGGCCCCAATGAGCCGCATGCGGTTATCTGGTCTTTGTGGAGACTCCAGACATTCTGGAGCCAGGTGTGGGTGTGTGACGCTGTGGAGTGTAGCCCTCAATAAAATCGTAAAACGGAGTGGTCATCGGTTAATTGAGGAGTAGTTGTTGAAATTTAGGGTGCCTGGGACATGAAATCTAAAATGAACGGTGCCAGACGCTACAAAGGCAACATGAATCTTGTTGCTGTTGCTTGTCAGCTCAAGCTAAGTAACCGTGCCATACCCAAAGTCACTCGAATTACAGGAGTGGTGCATCTAGGCCATTTTGACAGTTCCAAAATTGTCCGGGACAAAACAACGACTAACTTTGAACTCCCTCACTCTAGGAAGATCTTGCCACCATTGCCTCCAGGTTTGGACATGGAACGCTGATAACTTCATCCCATCCTATGTTCTGCTTGCATAACTCCTGTAGAATGCACTTTGCTGGAAAGGTGATGGACTTGACTGTTCTTGTCGTTTCAGCTGAAAAGCACCTTTTGTTATCCCCAGCTGTCCTCCATAACTTGCTGAACTGGCTGATGACGTTGCACTGAAAAGATTTACAACCATCCTGTATTCTTTCAGTGGCTAAGTGATGTCCCCGTTTGGCCACCAGAGGAAACGTAGGAGGTTCACGTGCTGAGGCGAGACTTTCACCAGATGGTACATTTTTCCACATCAGCCATGATGGCAATTTTTCCTTGGCAAAAGCGGACTAAAACTCCAAGTAGAGTGTTTGTAAGGTTCGGACCTTGAATGAGCTCAATATTCAGTGAAGTCCCCGGATATGCTGCAGAACAGTCAAATACCACACACAAGCTACCTTTCTTAGGGTGAAACACACCATGATGGAGTATGTACCACACCTTTCCATTTTCTTAATTCAGTAGGTTTTGGGGTACAAGTTCAGCATGTCCACTGGATATCACTGTTTCCATATAGGAAACTCTGAAACTTTCTCTTTAGTGCCAATGTCCTTTGTTCTGCCAGGTGACGGCTGTTTGGCATTGTAAGATTATCCTTCTTGAATGGTAAAGGCAGTTGATAATGTCCATTAATAATTTCAGCAGAGCTGTCCATAATCTGCATAAATTTGCAGTCTTCCACTGACATTTGTTTATTCTCATCAAACCTCTTCTCTGGCAAATCATGGTTGTATTGCTGAATCAAAAAGCTCACTTTGTTGACGTGAATGCGATGTGCATAAACATGCTTTTGACCTTGCTTATTAATATATGCATCCATCCTCACTATGAAGAAATCCATTTACCACCCAACCTAGCAGTGTCTTTATAGCAAAGGGTAGATTACCCTGGCTGATAACTCTCCAAGGTTCCATAAACTTGGGTGCATTTATTCCTATGAGAAGGTCAACTTCTGCATCAATGTTGGGTATTTGAACATCTTGAAGATAAGGTCATTTTTGCAGATCTTCTTGTCTAGGTGATGTGTTCCCTGCTATCTGGAATTTCCTGCTGAGTGTAAGTTTCTGGTAATTCTATGAAATCATTTCCTTCTAAAGCACAAACTTCTAGGCCCTTGATGACCAGGGTGTTAACGTACTTCTTTTGTCCCATTGTGCGCAAAAGTATTTGTTGTTGCTTGCCAACTGCATTCGATCTTCTACCAAGCTGTTCTGTGCAAAATGTTGCAGAGCTCCCAGGGTCTAGGAAAGCATATGTCTGAACTATGCGGTTTGAGTTATTCAGTTTCACTTGAACTGGGACAATTGCAAAGGTGCAGTGCTCATTATTATGTTCGAATGCCTCTGCTTTCAGTGAAACCAGCCCATTGCTCACTGTTTTTCCAGGATCCCTGCCTGAATCATCTGAAGAATTCCTTTTATTCTGGAGCACACTGAACATGTTTGCCTATTTTTGCAGTTTCGACTGATGTACCCTTTAACTAGACAACCAAAGCAAATACGTTTAGTCTTTAAAAGATCAACCCTTCCATTGTGAGACCTTTTTAGCAATTCTTGACATGACACAATCTTGTGCTTATTATCACAGACAGGACAGAGTTTTGGCAGACTGGACGCTTTGGGCACTTGCACAGCATTCCCTACATTAGAACGCTCTACAGCGTTCTCTGGTACTACAGCTACAGTGGCAAAACTGGTCACTTTGCTCTTATGATTTAAACCAGGGGTGCCCATTACGTCGATCGCGATCGACTGGTTGATCGCAAAGGCATTGTGGGTAGATTGCATGGTATTGAAATAAAAAGTTGGCGCCAGCCTATCATCAGTCCTCACAATGACATCTGACCTGACCTTTCTCTGACACACACTGCGCATGCGCATACAACTGCGCTAAGTGCTGCAAATCTCTAGCAAGCTAGCGAGTAAGAAAGGGGATAAAAATGAGTGGAAAAGCTGGACCAAGTAAAAAGCCAAAGACCTACCACTACCATACGGAGTGGGAGGAGGACTTCTTTTCACAGTGTCATTTTCGAAGTGCGTTTGCCTCATCTGTCAATCTACAATTGCTTTACTGAAGAAGGGAAATGTGGAGCACCACTTTCGGACTGTTCATAAAAACTATGACACCGAGTTCCCTCCGAAAAGCGAGCTGAGAAGGAGAAAGGGGAAGGAACTAAAATCCCAGCTGTCCGGACAGCAGTCATTTTTCACACAGCTAACTTCAAAGGCAAGGGCGGCTACTGAAGCATCGTTCCGGGTGAGTCACTTCATCGTTAAAAACAAGAAATCCTTCCAGGATGGAGAGATGGTAAAAGAAGCATTTGTTGAAGCAGCCGACTCGTTGTTCAGAGACTTTAAAAACAAACCAGAAATACTAGCTTCGATCAAAGCTCTCCAGCTATCAAGAAGTACAGTAACACGGCGCAGTGAAGCCATGGCTGAGGATTTGACCCAGCAACTTTGGAAGGACATCGCAGATTGCGAGTGTTTCTCACTGCAGATGGACGAGTCTACAGACATGAGTGACATAGCACAATTGTGCATTTTTATTCGGATGGTGTTTACTGACATGACTGCAAAAGAGGAGCTGTTAACAGTACTGCCCACGAAAGAACACACGCGAGGAGAGGACATATTTCAATCTTTCAAAAACTATATCGAGAAAACCCAGCTCCCAGTCTGCAAATTGGTGTCCATCACCACGGATGGCGCACCCGCCATGGTTGGCTGCTAGAATGGATTTATCGCCAAGTGCAGGGAGGACGATAATTTTCCGGACTTCCTCAATTACCACTGTATTATACACCAACAAGCATTATGTGCAAAAATGCTCAACATGAAAGAGATAATGGATGTGGCAACAAAGATCGCCTGTTCTATTCGGGCCAGATCTCTTCAAAGACGGCTGTTCCGTGCACATCTGGAGAAGTCTGAGTGCGACCACTCAGAGTTGTTGTTGCACACCGACGTGAGATGGCTAAGTCGGGGGAAATTCCTGCAAAGATTTCGAGAGCTGTTGCCGGAGATCAAGGAGTTTTTCCGTGAAGGTAAACATGCAGATTATAGCCAACTAAATGACCATCAGTGGCTGGTGGACTTGGCATTTTTAACCGATCTGACCAACATGCTGAATGACCTTAATCTAGACCTGCAAGGAAAGGACAAAACTGTGATCAATATGATCAGCTCAGTTAATGCTTTCAAACGCAAAATGCAACATCTCTCCTCAAAGCTCCACCGCCATGATTTGGCAAACTTCCAGAACCTCGCGGCAGAGCTGGAGACACAAGAGCAGTCATGTGCACAGCTTGACAGTGCACGCTACACGAAGCAAATTGACAGTTGTCTGTCAGAGTTCGACAGACGCTTTCAAGACTTTGCTGTACTCGAGCCAGTAGCTACATTTATGTGCTACCCTTTCCAGGAAGATGCTGAGGTTGTTTCACTGGCATCAAAAGTTGCAACACTGTTTCACCTGAACTCTTCTGGAGTGGAGGATGAGATTCTGACACCTTAAGCCGACATTCAGCTGAAGGCCAGAGCTCATGGACAATTCTGGAACTTACTCACAGAGGACAAGTACCCCAACATCAGGAAATGTGCTACCTTCTTGACTGCATTATTGGCTCCACTTATTTATGTGAGTCAGCCTTTTCCCACATGAAGATCATTAAGTCCAAGTACCGTTCCACCATGACTGATGAGCATCTGGAAGTCTGCTTGAGGCTGGCTATCAGCAGCTACTCTCCGGACTATGCATCTCTGGCTGATTCCATTCAAGTCAAGTCAAGTCAAGTCACCTTTATTGTCACATCACCACGGCACATGTGCCTTGGTGAGTGAAATTCTTGGGAGCAAGCTCCAGACATAAACATAAATAGAACAGTTTACAGACAGGTTAGAAAAAATGTGCAAAATGCTCATCATCATTGAAATGTGCAAATGTGGAAAATGTGGAAAGGGTGCAATGTGTTCATACATAGTCAGTACACACAGTGTACTGCTAGACATATATATAACCACACATATATGTATGTATAAGTATAAATATAAATATAAATATGTATATATATATATATATAAAGTATTATATACATGTAATATTATGTAACATATTAAGGTGCAATGGACTGTACAGATACAGAAATGTCCTGTGGTACCGATAGCTTATTGTCAGATAGATTGTTATTTTAGATTAGATGCAGTGTGTGTGTATGGACCCATGTGTATTGGTGCAGTACGAATACCGTGTGCGTGTGTGCATGTGTGTATAGTCCGGTGTTGAACTGTTGAATATCCTGTGTGCTGTGTTATTTATGGCTGTTAATTAGTCTAATGGCCTGAGGGAAAAAGCTATCCCTCAGTCGACTAGTGCGGGATCGGATGCTGCGGAGACGTCTTCCTGAGGGGAGCAGAGAGAGCAGTCTGTGGGACGGGTGGCTGGAGTCATTAGTGATCCTCCGAGCTTTCCTTATGCACCGCCTGTTGTAGATGTCCTGGAGGGAGGGAAGCTCACCTCCAACAATGTGGCTGGCAGTTCGCACGACCCTTTCCAGAGGCTTACGGTTGCCAACGGTGCTGTTTCCAAACCAAGCGGTGATGCAGCCCGTTAGGATGCTCTCTATAGTGCAGGTGTAGAATGTTCTGAGGATGCAGGGGCTCATTCCAAACTTCCTCAGCCGTCTCAGGAAGAAGAGGCGTTGATGTGCCTTCTTCAGCACTGTGTCGGTGTGTGTGGACCAGGTGAGATCCTCACTGATGTTGACACCCAGAAACTTAAAGCTGCTCACACGCTCCACAGGTGTCTTGTCGATGGAGATGGGTCTGTGTTCTCTGCTCTGTCTCCTGAAATCCAGTGCAAATCCATTCAGTGCAAGTCATCAGAGTAAGGTAATGACAAAAAAAATGTACAGAGTTGTATTGTGCAATATAGGTTGATGCAGTAATGCAAGGTACACCAGCATATACTATATAAAAATAATTCTCAATATATTTATAAATAATGTGTTTTGCATTTTTAGTGGGCGGTAGATCATTTTGACTCGGTCATGTCATAAGTAGCTCTCAGGTTGAAAAAGTGTGTGCACCCCTGTATTAGACAGTAACTTGTCTTTTAAAAATCATATCGCTTATACTACCAAAACAGCCTTCTTCCACCTTAGAAACATTGCCAAGCTGAGAAACATCCTGTCTGTATCTGATGCTGAGAAGCTAGTTCATGCGTTCATGACCTCTAGACTGGACTATTGTAATGCATTACTAGGTGGTTGTCCTGCATCTTTAATAAATAGGTTACAGTTAGTCCAAAATGCAGCTGCCAGAGTTCTCACTAGGACAAGAAAGTATGACCATATAACCCCAATTTTATCATCTCTACACTGGCTACCTGTTAAGTTTAGAATTGACTACAAACTGCTGCTACTTACGTACAAGGCTCTTAATGGTTTAGCTCCCTTGTATCTAACTAGTCTTCTAACACAATACAATCCTTCACGCTCTCTGAGATCACAAAACTCAGGACTTCTGGTAGTTCCCAGAATATCTAAGTCTACTAAAGGTGGTAGAGCGTTTTCTTATTTAGCTCCCAAACTTTGGAATAGTCTTCCTGATATTGTTCGGGGCGCAGACACACTTTCCCAGTTTAAATGTAGATTAAAAACTCATCTCTTTAGTCAGGCATACACATAATATATCCCATAATATCATGCATCAGTACATCAGACCAGCACATTTTTATGAACAGCAGATGTGTTAATCCCTTTCCACTGCTTCTCTCTTTGTACCCATCCCGAGGCATCCAGACACTGTACCAGCTCCCAACGTCCTCTGTGGGACGAAGCCTTTGGACGTCCACTGAGCCGAGGCCGACTCTAAGAATCCTGAGACATCTCCAGTTAGACTCTGGGGTACTCAGGAGATCAAAAGTCCCTGAACCTTACACTAATACAACATTTAACTGACTGTATATTACAATCACACCCCCAGTGTCACCCATATGAGGATGGGTTCCCCCTTGAGTCCGGTTCCTCTCAAGGTTTCTACCTTTACCAATTTAAGGGAGTTTTTCCTTGCCACTGCTGCCTGAGTCACCTCAGACTTGCTCATAGGGGAATAAATACATACACACTGTGAACTATATACAACTAATAATAATCTAGAATTTTTATTCTGTTAATTCTTATTTCTTTTATTATTCGTTAATTCCTTTATCATTAATTATGTTTACCTTCTGCTCTATGTTTATGTTCTGTAAAGCTGCTTTGTGACAATGTCTATTGTAAAAAGCGCTATACAAATAAACTTGAATTGAATTGAATAATGTTACAAGCGCATCATGATCTTAGAATTTAGAATTACATTCTTTAAAAACTAACTAACAAAAATAAAAAATTTAAATTAAATATTTATTTTCCAAATCTACAGGGAGCCACTTGCAGCTCCGGAGCCGTGGGTTGCCGACCCCTGAACTAGGGGATAGCGATTCTGTTTAGCATGCAAGAGTTTCGCGGTTCGAATCAACCCTTGGACAGTATTTTTTTTTCTAACACTTTATAATAAAGGTTCATTAGTTGACATTAGTTACCACATTACTTAACATGAACTAATAATGAACTGCACTTCTACAGCATTTATTCATTTTGTTCATGTTAATTTCAACATTTACTAATACATTATTAACACCGTGTTAACATTAGTTAATATACTGTGAACTAACATGAACAAAGAATAAACTTTATTTTAACAAAGATTACTACATACAATAATTTATTGCTCATGGTTAGTAAATGTTAGTTAATACATTACATTTGAACTAATGATCCTTATTGTAACGTGATTATATTTTTTCCCAGTAAAATCACTGATTGATGCTTTAGTTCAAGATCTTCATGGCGCTTGTTTCAGGAAAAGATAAATGGATTTTCAGGTGTGCTCTTTTGTTGCAGGTGAGAAACTACTCTGCAAATATAACCATAGTAACTGTGTAGCCATACCCTAGCAACCATGTAGTGCACCTTACGAACCATATTGCAATATAAAGAAGCCATATCTCAGTTACACAACATAAAACACTCAGCAAGATGAGGGGAACTGATGCCACGTGTAGCCCCGCCCCCAAAATAAGCGAAATCAAAAATTCAGCACAAAATGGACATGTCATTGTCATTCCATAACACTTTTTCAGCGCGTAACTTGTCCCGCAGCTTTTGTCCTAGACCCACGGATGAGGTGACAAATCAACCGGCTCATTGAGGAAAGGTGTGCTATGATTTTTATAAGCGATCTGACCAACAATGTTCGCACAGCGGACGAAAAAGCGGCCAAAAAAGTCCCATAGAAATTAATGGGAAATTCCTAAAATTCAAGCGAAATCAAAAAAATTTTGCACAACATGGACATGTCATATATCAAAACACTCAACACGATGAGGGGAAATTGCCACATGCAAGCACATTCACATTTTCTTTAGGAAATGTACCGTTCTAGTCTTTTTTAGTTTTTTTAGTAACCTTTACTTTAAATATTTTTTAAAGATTTCCTAACATAATTTTTGATGTATTACAACTGATGTCTTCAATAAAAAAAAAACACTGACAGACATTTTCCTTGAGTACTTTTATTTCCTTTAGTACTTTTATTAAACTCCTGAAAAACAATTAAACAGAAGAAATGATAAAACAAATTGACAAACAGTCCATGTGAAACAGTATAGTACAAACTTTGCTCATATTTATCTTAACAAATCTTTTGAGGACATTTTCACTTGCAAAACAATGAGCAAATACAAAAAGTTTGAGTGCCAAATAAAATGGCTAGCTAATTAGCCATTTTCTCCATCACGTTTAAAGTTACCCACGGGGCTCGGGTATCATTCTGGGTTCGTAATATGACTTCCGAGGCTGTAACGTTATTGTTAATGTCCAATTTCTAATTAGGAAACTTGAATTTTATAATTCAGATAGTACATGAGGGCACAATTACTTATTCACACAGATGGATGCACACCTATGGATTCTATTGCCATTTGTCGAAAGCGTTACACCGCTCTCGTCGGGCTAAGTTCACTGTTCATTAAACATATGCGTAGATTACATGTAAAATACAAGACAATTGCTTTCGACACAGATGCATTTTGCTAATAACAGACGTTTGTGCAAATCGGTTCTTTAGCAAACTTAACTCTGTCAACTATTAACAGTTGATGCCTTAACTCTTTAGCCTCCAGACTGCAGACAGCTTAATAGCTCTATAATTTTCTGCAAATGTAGCTAAATTGACCAATAAACAAATATTTAATTAACTTACTGTGTAATAATCACATCAGTCTTCGAGACAAATTTCCAATGCATTCCTCTGCCTCTGCAAACCACATCACAACCAAGAACACATTTGCATAGATTGCCAAGCTTCTTTGAGTAAGTTTTACTTTGTTTTGTAATTTTTTTGCATTAATTAATTAGATGACAAAACACTAAGTACATATTACTTAGGCAGTTCCATTTGAATTTACCTATGTATTTAAGCACAATAAATGAAAATGAAAAATCAAGTAGCTTACTGAATTAAACGTGACATTTTGAAGTAAAAAGACAAAATTGTATTTGTTTGTAAAATTTACCTAAATGATGCTATCTTTATTGACAAGTTAAAAAAAAAATCACTTTTTACAGTGTACTGTGTTGTATGCTGTACTATACAAATATGTTTTTATATGCGATTTATAAACAGCCAGTGTAGGTGCCTGCCTAATGTACAAAGGCAAATTATTCCGCAACTCTGCTCTATAATCTTGCATTAGGGGAGACTAAAAGCAGTTGCCCAGCAGAACTAAGTGCTCTGGATGTAGCATATGGCTGTAGTAGATCTGAGAGATATTTAGGAGCAATGTTATTTAACGATTTAAAAACTAAAATTAAATTCTAGAAATCAATTCTAAAATGAACGGGCAACCAATGAAGGGAAGCCAATATAGGTGTAATGTGTTCACGTTTGCGTGTCCCAGTTAATAAACATACAGCCAAGTTTTGTACCCTCTGCAAACCTGTTAGAGATGCCTCACCAATGCCTACATAGAGACTATTACAATAGTCCAGGTGGGAAAGAAATTAAAATTGATCCAAGAATGGAACTATGAGGGACTCCACATACAAGAGATGCAGTAGAAGACAGAAATTCCCCAAGACGTACCGAGAAAGTTCTTTCACCCAGATAAGATCTAAACCATTGTAACGCAGCACCATTTATACCTAAACAATGCTCAAGGCGAGAGATTAGTATATTGTGATCTATGGTGTCAAACGCAGAAGTAAGATCTAACAGCATAAGAACAGCATAGTAAACTGCATCAGTGGCCAATAATAAACCATTAAAAACTTTTAACAGGGCCGTTTCTGTGCTGTGAAGTGGTTTAAAACCAGATTGATACATTTCTTGCAAGCCATGCAAGTCTAGATAGGAAAATAAGTGATTAAAAACAACTTTTTCCAATATTTTGGAAAGAAAATGGAGTTTTGAAAAGGGTCTAAAATTCTGTGAGGAAGTGTGTGCACACATGCCAATTTAATACAGTATCTCACTTTTATTGTGTTTGAGATGTGTATTCTCTCTATTCTGGATTAGATTTTGGTATTTATCCATGTGTAACTGTATTCTTTAAGGAATTTTACTCTAAATGTCTCCTCAAGGTCTCATGTATCTCATACTTTCTTCAAAAGCTTTCAGCCAGTCCCTTGGGTACATTGTACATTTCCTGAACTGATGCAGAGATTTTATTTTCTCTTTCTCTGAATAGAGGACAAACAAGATCTTCTTACATGGGTACAAATGCAGGATTTGTTGTTTGTTTTTTTTTTTTTTGTGTGTGTGTGTGTGTGTGTGTGTGTGTGTGTGTGTGTGTGTGTGTGTGTCTGTTTATACCTTATAATATTGAGATTATCTTTCAGTGGCAGTTGTTGAGTTTTTCACCTGCACTGTCAGCACACTGTGCACTGTTCTCACTATCAATAACCGCCTCTAGTAAAAAGGAGAATGGTCTGTAGTCCAAATAGGGAACTGAAAACACAGAACAGGTTTAGAAACGTCACAGCTAGAGAGAATATAGAACCTGAGGATTAGTAGCATCACAACCAAGAGAGAACAGAACACAGACTTCACAAAAAAGAAAAAACACACACACAAGGGTTTAAATAGATACATAAATCAGTAAAGAAACTGAAAACAAGTGAGATCGTGATACATGTATGAAACAGGCAACAACAAGACAGGGTCAGAGACAAGACATTAATCAAACAAAAAAGCACATAAGTTCATAAATAAAGCATAAAAATACAAAGTAGAACAAAAGCAGAAGTGAGTGGTGTAGTGTTACAGAAGTGAGCGGTGTAGTGTTTACTGACTGTGAGTGAAGATTCATGACATAAATTTGTGATTCAAGACATGGGAAGTGAAGAAGTTTTTATATACAAAAAGAAATGGTTTTAATTAGTACTCATAATTTTGAATAAACATTTAAATGTATTTATAAATAAACTGCAATGTCTTACCTTCACACTGCACATCATGTAGCACATTTAACATTTTTTGATTTGTAAGAAAAAGCTTTTCTTACATTAGACTTAAACTCAGCAAGAATGTTCACTGAACATAGACAGCATTTAAAAATGTTATAAATTAAAGTTATAGTGACTGTCAGTAAATTCATGTAGTCAATTCATTATATTTGTTTAGTGGTTATTGAATGTGGTTGTTATTATTACCCTGTTTTTAACTTCAAATATTTAAACCTCATATGTTAAGCTCTATAAAACTTTCCCCATTAATGTAGGATATACAGTGTCTTTGGACCGGGGGAGGAAACCGGAGTACCCGGAGGAAACCCCCGAGGCACGGGGAGAACATGCAAACTCCACACACACAAGGCGGAGGCGGGAATCGAACCCCCAACCCAGGAGGTGTGAGGCGAACGTGTTGACCACTAAGCCACCGTGGCCCCCCCGATTAAAATATGATTTAGAAACAGAAAACAGTAATAGACACTAATTTTGACCATGTTACAGGTCTTGGCAGAGTTACATACAAACCTTCAACATAAAAGAGTAAGCCCTACCCACAATGTACACCTTAATGGAGACTGAAACTACTTTAATTACTCATCTGACAGAACCAATAAGCATAGACCAACACTATAGGAACAACGATACTATACTATATAACAAAATTAAAATAACACAACTCTAGAACAAACTGATTTAAGCAGATAGTAAACAAAAATCAGAATACTACCTTAACATACATGGATATAAAGAATATCAGTGTTCAAAATTTCAGCAGATATTTTCAGTTAGAAGTTCACACACACCCTTTCTATAATAAATCAACAAGGTATAGTCTTATTTTGTCAGAGGCCTTTTTCCATTTGGTGATAACCCTTACGCAACAAAAATATATTTCTCAATGTATTACGTGACAATATTTTTAATGCGTCTCCATATATTGTGAAATTTACATATATAATATATCATATATTACTAATGATATATTATATATGTAAGTTATATATTGCAATATATGGGAAAATACTACAACTATTGCTGTTTACATATATTGAATAAATACATATTATACTATTTAATATATTGTTATGTATATTGAAATATGTCCCACATTATATGAAATTATATATTGGAAGAGCCATTGTATATGTATGTATGTGATAATATACCTCAATATACAAGATATATGTCTTCAATATATGTATTATATTACGTAATATATTATATATAATTAGCATATTATATATTGTATACATGGTAAATAGGAAATAATTGAATGTACAATGTTGGTCATATATTTTAAAATATAATAGATTGAATAAGACATCAATATAGTTCACAGTAACTGAATGAGGTTTATTTCAAAAGAAGCAGCTGAAGGGACAGTGACCTGAGAACAAACAGAATGAAAGGCATGTCACCATGGTTCCATCTGAATCTTATGTGCACATAATGTACATAATGTGCTCAGCAAACGGCTGGTTTGCTGGTAGGGATGTGCCATATATGCCATATCATAATTAGTTCAAGGCTATAAAATCTTTTTTCTTCTTCTTTTAAACATGTGATATTTTTATGTGATCCAATAGATGACAATAACTATAAATGAACATAAATACTTAAAAGAATTAATAAAACATTTCCTAAAGGACAACTGTTCTTCATTGTAATAAAATAAAACAGTCTTCAGTGCAACAAAAACAGGACAATCCTTTAGTGCAGTGTTATGGATCCCGCATGCTAACTTATCAAGACCCACTCAGTCCTTCAGTTGCTGGTGTCTCTCTGCAGATGGATCGACCTTGTTGACCCCTCCTGTCAGGTTGGACTTCAGTAGGATATCAATGCTGAACAGGCCCAGCAGGAGGGTGCAGGCCATTTCTTTCGCTGTAGGTTGTGCTTTTGCAGTCTCACAACAATGGGCAGACACTCTGGTGGAGTCATCATTCCCTAGTGGCAAGTAATTAATTGTAAGAAGGAAAGACAAACCAGAATAAAAACAAAGAAAATCACCACAGAATGTTTTATGTTTTTAGCTGACCATTACAAAAATGTACTTACTGATGTTGGTTTGGGAGATGTGGGTTGACGAGTTGATGGTAGAGCAACACTGGCGTCATATTCGGTTTCATCTCCATTGCTTGAGCTCTCTGTGATCTCGTCTGAAATGAGGGTCCTCACAGCTGCTAAGATTGATGGAATTTCTGGAAAATATGGCCCACCAAATTTACCACAACATGACTCCAAACAAGTCAAAAAAACAAAATACACCCCAACTCATTTTTTGGTGTCTCAAAGTGTAGCAAAATGTGTTGATAAGAGGTTCTGAATGCATTACAGCGTTTCTGCCAGAGCAATTTTGTCTCGGTGGCGCTACAGTGTTTAGCCCTAGGCTAAATTTTCCTACAGGAAACCCTATACTATATCAGTAGATATCCCCTAAAAATGTAGACACAGATACATCTCTAACAATAACACCAAAAATAAGGAGACTTGATTTATTCAATCTAAAATAATCACTATTTTAATGTACAAGAGATAGTTGCCTGTAAATGCCATTTTGTGCAGCCTGGTGTTCTCCTTATGTAAAGCCTTGACTTGGGTCTCAAGATCTTTACTAGCTGCAGAAGATCCTACACTCTGCTGCTCCTGCAGTCTTTCATTCTCTTCCCTGAGGGCCCTGATCTCCTCCTCAAGTGCCTCTAAAGCAGTCCCCACTGGGCTGAGGTCAGGTTCTTCTTGTGGAAGAACCTCTAATTCAGACTGTCTTGCAGCTATGAGTCTGTAGTTTTTCTAATGGGTAAAAATGATAAAATCAATTATGTATGAAACAATACACACAAAAGTTAGGAAAATTAAACCAAAAACTGATTAAAATGAATCATTAATTTTAATAGGTTCCATGGTTAGACTCTGTTCTGTTTAAATTCATGTCTGTAGTACTATAGTTCCTTTTTTTTTTTTTAAGTTGCCAGGAACGTTCTTGTACATCCCAGCAGCGCTAACATATACAGACACACAAAGACCTATGGGCAATTTATAGTCACCAATTAACCTAACATACAAATATTCGCCTGTGGGATGACGCCAGAGTACCCAGAGAGAATAGCAAACTCCACAAAGAAAGGTCCCAGCCAGCCAGCGGGTTTGAACCCAGAACCCTCCCAGCAAGCAGTAGCCGTCATTTCACCGTCTAGGTTAACTATAGACCCAATATAGTCCGGCAATGATTAACACTTCTAGGGAAAATAACCTTGAATTTGGTTACATGTCGCTTCTGCCAAAATAACTTGCGAGATGACTCCACCATGTACGCAAATTCAACAGTGATTACAAGGTGTTTTCATTTGGTCTATTAAATTTTCACTGACAGCCCAAATTTTGCCTTGTTTTAACCTAGACGTCTAGGCTGTGTTTGGACGGCTATTAGATGTCTTTTAAATGCAAAACTGCTTGCTGGGCTCTTGCTGTGAGGTGACAGTGCTAACCACTATCAGAAATGTACAAATATATACAGACAGAAATGTAAAAATATATTATCAAAATAGCTGTTATGAAAAGAACCCTATTACCTTTTTTGCAACTTGTTCTACCTCCTGTGTGTCAAGGTAAAGTTTGTTGGGTTCCCTCTTTCTCTTCTTGCTTTTTGGTAGGTCCTCTTGCAAGAGTTTCTTCTCAGCAGTCTTAAGTGTAGACTCATTTTCTATTAGTAAGAAATAGTAGCAAGACAGAATTTAATGCCTAGAAACAAAACTATGTGGCTTACATAATCAAATACTGTATTTTACTGTCAATTTTTGTGCTGTTTTTACAGTTTTTTGTATTGTTTCCCCCTGCTTTTTCATTAGTTTAGTCTGTACATTTTAACATGTTAAATTTTGCTGCCATTTACAGCCACTAAACTGATTTTCACTGTACAATGTTATTGGCTGACAATGTTGACAGTTAAGTATTCTTATTAAGTCAAATCTTAGCTGACAATCTTCAATTTAGGACTTTTAAAGTAAGTGTTTAATTAGTGTTTCACTTCTAAATAAAAATTCATACTTATGTGACTAATGGCCCTTAAGCTAGCTAAAAGTTTAAATGAAGCGTGACTCGATCGTGACGGCTGTTAGCTAGCTCGTCACTATCCCGAAGCTAATAGCCTACAGCGCACATTACCTGGCCAATAATGCAAAACCTCAACAGGATAACTGCTATAAATAATGTTGCATGACTAACCAATTAAAAAACATATAAAAAAGCACTGTACTTGCCTGCCAACTGCAAAATGTGCGCTGTTTCGTCCATCCACCCATTAGTAGGCCTCTTGCCACCGATGCTGCAGTACTCGATAAGATACTCCTTTTTAGAGTTTTCAGGATCGAAGTCTACGATGAGGCACGTGCGCACAGACTCAGAGTAGTGGTGGCTTGTTCCCGTACTGCCGGCACGATCGGTTATGCGCATGCGTAGATGATAATATGCATGCGCATAACGATCGTGCCGACAGTACACAGATCCAATAATGGATCATGCAAACAGCAAAGTGGTACCGACATTGATTGAGGGTTCCGTTCCAGAAGAAGAGAGGCATGGACGGAAGGAGAAGAAAATACACTGACCCTGGTTCAGAATATGTGATTCCATCAAGAACAAGGAGATACAGGAAAAGGAGGTTTGTGTTTTACTCCAGCCCATTTAAGTTACGTTACTAAACAGTTGTTCTGTATTTACATGTCAAAGTCTCTGAAACGATTCAAGCTGAGTTTGAGTATGCTGCAAAATAAAATAACGAACTTATAGTTTTTAAGTAGAAAAAAATATTTATGTAAATTAAAAAGTGCTTAACACACCCTACACAATGTACAGCCTCTGACAATAGATATTATTTAAAATAAAGACATTTTTTTTATTCTTATCGTGGGAAACTGATTGAGGCCATCAACATGCATCAGTCAAACCATAAAATGGTGAGTCATGAACATGACATTTTGTGTGTATTTTGTACACATTAGACAGTATGTTGCACTAAACGGCCACAGTTTATAACCAGTTAATTGAAATGTAATCCTTCTTGATTACTATCTGTTAAGAAAATTGAGCAAATAGGAAGTCCTGGGTCAGACTAAATGTTGAGTGGGATAATTGGAAAGCCCTCCATTTGAGGCATTTTGTGGAAGAATCTTATCTTGACATCCACTATATACATATATATACAAAGAGCTCTTTTCCAAAACACTACATTTCCACTTTCAAAAATATTCCAAAATATTTTGTGCTTCTCAGGAAATATCCGTAAAAGCAAAGTTTTGTTGTCTGAATTGGGTGACAAATCAGAGAACATTAACCCAATTGCAATTGCTACACAACAGAACCAGGCTCTGACCACGACTCTGACAGTGGCTCAGAAGACACACATGATGGTGGTGGGATTACTGTAAGTAATCTACTAATATCTACTACTACTAATTTACTATTTTCTGTGTTTGACTACAGTATTTCACTAAAAGCATTTCCTCTAAGACTTCTCTATTCTTACACAGCAGAACCTGGTTCAGGATTCCTCTGACAACAGATCTGAAAATGCACATGATGTTGATGACATTAAAGTAAGTAATTTTAACAGTGCAATGATCTCACATCTGATTTTCGTGTCTTCAAACTTTAACGATTTTGCATTCCTGTCCTAGCCTTTTTTAACCTAAGCCTTATTTTTATTCTGTATACAACAATGTCACATCTTTAATATTTTGGCTTGTCAACTATGCCTTGGACTTACTGTATTTCCCATTACAGACCCTGCACGCAGACCCTGAATCCAATGAACTACCACCAAATTTGAGCCGAACAACAGAGTCATCAATCTTCAGTTTTGTGGACAGTGTTGATTTTGGTGTGTTTGAACCACTATGGAAGTCTTTTACTGACTCTGAATCCACTGGCAGTGGAGAAGAATCACATTTGAGTGTAGGCATTAATGAAAGTTTTCCTCCAGTAAGTGATGAGACACTTTACACAGGCTCACAACTAACCAAAGCTTAGATTTTTTTACTTATCCTTTAATATGCTTTGAGACACTCACTTACTGGTGGGCCCTGTCTGATCTTTTAGATTTGATTAATATCCACTGTCCAGAAAATGTTCTAACTTCAAAGCATCTGTTCTTAAAGAGCTTAAACCAATACAAGGTCACCTAGAATGTCACATATACTGTCCCAACTGTGAATATTACATCGGCGACCAAATCACTGAAGGACAGTGTTCTGTATGTGACTCTACATGGGATAGAAACAGCTCACTGAAGAATGGAAATTTCTTCCTATACAGTACTTACCCATCCAAACACAACTGGAGCATCTTCTTCAAAGAGAAGATATTGCATCTTGTCTTAAGTCTGGAAATGGCACATGTAATTCAGACGATTATGATGACATATGTTGTGGTAAAATATATCATATTATGAACAAAGATGGCGGCCCACTAGATAGCCCACATGCATTCTCCTTAACATTAAATTGTGATGGAGTTCCAGTATTCAAATCATCCCAGTATGGAATTTAGCCATTACAAGGGATGGTAAACGAGCTTCCTTATCATGTCCGTAAAGAGAATGTTTTATTTTTGGCCTATGGTTTGGTGCTAAAAAGCCAAATGTTAATACATTTTTAAAACCATTCACAAAATAGTGTCAGTCATTGTCAACTGTTGGCTTCAAGTTACACAGCAACAACATTGTGAATCATTGTAGAGTGATAGCAGCTGTTATGATGTGTGATTCAGTTGCCAGGCCCATTCTGCAAAACATGACTCAATTTAATGGTCATTATGGGTGCAGCCTCTGCCTACATCCTGGTGAACAAGTTCCAAAGGGAAATGGAACTGTTAGGGTTTATCCATACAAAGAAGTTCCAAAAAGGGATCATGCTTCAACCCTAAATGATGCAAGGGAGGCTGTGCGTACCACACAATCTGTGAGGGGCATTAGAGGACGCACATGTCTTGTCAACATCCCACACTTTGACCTCATATCTGGAATGCCTCCTGACCATATGCATAATGTACATCTTGGAGTTGTTAAGCAAATGGCAAGCATGTGGCTGGATAGTGAACTCCATGAGGAGCCATACTATATTGGTAATCGTGTTCCTGAGCTCGACAAACAACTCTTGAGAATTAAACCACCTTGCAATATCACAAGAGTGCCCCGCTCTTTTCAGCAAAGGAAGATTTGGAAAGCCAGTGAATGGCAGAACTGGTTACTTTTTTATAGCATCTTTGTGCTAAAGGGAATACTACCCCATGCATTTTACCAGCACTGGTTAATCCTTGTCACCTGCATGTTCTTGCTATGTAAGGACACTGTTCCATCAGAGGGTTTTGATGTGAAAAACTAGTTGTTGAGTTTGTCAAACAGTTTGAAACACTGTATAGAAAGGAAAAGGTGTCATTTAACATACATTTATGTCTTCATTTGCCAGACTCTGTGAGAAATTGGGGACCTTTGTGGGCACATTCAGGATATATTTTTGAGTCTTTTAATGGGGAGATACTAAAGATGTTTCATGGCACCCAGTGTGTTCCCTTACAGATAATGAAACAATTCACATATAGACAAATGTTGACTCTTTTGATAAACAATGCACTGAGAAATGCAGTGCCTAAATGTTTACAGCTGTATAACAACTTGACTGGTGAAAAAAGCTGAAACAGTTTGAAAGAGTAGCAGATCAAGTTGTGACCCTTGGTTTACACTATGTAAGAAAACTTACTAACGAAGATATACTGGCTATGAGAGAGAACTTTGAGTCACCACGGATACAATTGTGAAAATATTCAGTAGAACTTTCCTCAAAAGAGAACTGTATTACTCAGAGCAGTTCACTAGAGTAATGAAAAGGAACAGCTTCACTGTTTCGTTGGCTAATGGACACATAATCACTGTGTATTATTACATTGTGGTAGAGAGACTTTATGATAAAGAAATGTTTTACTGTTGGAAGACAGTATGACAAATCACACAGTTCAGTGCTAAATTTAGAAATGTAGTTGGCTTGAAAAGAGTGTTACAGGGCAGGAGAAAGGTTTTTGATGTGATGCAATTCAACAGGAAATGTATGTTAGTTGATCTGCCACATTATGCCAACCTTTATGCATGTACAGTATACCTCCACATTGCAGTGTCGAGGACTGAAATGTCATGTTGATGATGAAATGCCATGTGGGGGGGAATAAAAAGTGGACTAAAAAATGTAATTGCTGCTATTAATTATAATTTAATTTATAATACTCTCATCTCCATTTTACAATATATGAATCAATACATAGCCATATATGGTCTATCCATATGGCTATATAATTTATGCAAAATTATAAAAGTTAAAATATAATAAAAATAATGTCATGCAAAAAACCTCTGTGTAAACCTATGTATGAACTTGCTTAACCTAGCTTACTTTGTTCCAATGAACATACATGCAATAATTTAATACTGTTTTGTTTGTATATCAATGTATTTTAATATATGAATCAATATATAGCAATAGGTTGTCCATCCATATATTGCTATATATTTTCAAATATATGAGGAAGTTTCTGATACATTGAAATATATTTTTTAATGTATTGCAATATAAATTCTAGTATATTGCAATATATATTTTTTTTGTAAGGAAATCCAAGCTACATTTTTGTTTTCTTCTAGTCAAAATGTCTTATTGTAATGATACACAAGCCACAGGCTAGGGTAAGCAAAACCAAAGAGATCTTTATTTCTTTATTGAAGTCCGTGAGCAGATGTATCGAATTCAAAACTGTATGAAGCACTACGAAGTTGCAGAGAGCGTAAAAACACGCGCACACACACACGCTGGGGAGAACACAGGAGGAGGAGAGACAGGATCCTAGACAGGAGTAGGTGGATACGGGGAGAATAATCCGGTAGCACCGAAGGCGTGGGAGAAGGAAGGAGAGCCGATAGCTGTGAAGCAAACGGGAGTCTGGAGCTTGAATGACTGCGGGGAAAAATCACGTTAGCACATACGAGACCAGACAATGACTGAGTGACTGAGAGTGGTTTATATAGGGTGTGCGTTGATTGAAGAATGTGGATCAGGTGGTGCTAATTAGTACTCAGGGGAATGTAAGTGCTGGTGAGTGAGAGAAGGACCTGGTGACTCCGTGACAGTACCCCCCCCTCACGGTCCGCTCCTGAGGACCGGGGAACACCAGAGCGCTGAGGTGGGCGGCCTCTGGGTCGAGGCGCGGGTCTGCCTGGGTGTGACTCGTGGAACTCCCGGAGGAGATCGGGGTCTAGAATATCATCTCGGGGCACCCATGAACGTTCCTCTGGTCCATACCCCTCCCAATCGACAAGATACTGTAGAGCCCCACCTCGACGTCTGGAATCCAGGATCTCCTTTACCGAGTAGATCCCGGTGTCTTCTTCTAGGGTAGGTACGGGGGGTACTTCTTCAGCACCAGGACCTGAGAGAGATGGGAGAGAAACTGGTGAGTGATAAGGTTTGAAGTGAGACACATGAAAGACAGGATGTATACGATAGGTACTGGGGAGTTGGAGTTGAAATGCCACCGGATTGATCTCCTTAACGATTTCGAAGGGTCCGATGTACCGAGGGTTCAGCTTTCTGCAGGGGAGCTGTAGACGAATGTTCTTCATAGACAGCCATACCTTCTGACCTACTTGGTAACCTAGAGTGGAGGAACGACGAGTGTCAGCAGCCCTCTTGTGTCTTCTCACGGCTCCCTGTAACTGATGATGCGCCGAGTTCCATACCCTCTCACTCTCACGGAACCAGTGGTCAACAGACGGGACATCCAAAGGCTCATCGGACCAGGGGAAAAAAGGTGGTTGGTAACCGAGTACACACTGGAACGGCGTTAAGCCGGTAGTTTGCTGTCTCAAGGAGTTTTGGGCGTACTCGGCCCATGGGAGGTACTGACCCCAGCTGTCCTGGTGGAGCTGACAGAAAGCACGAAGGAACTTGCTGACGTCTTGAATTTTACGTTCTGTCTGACCATTAGACTGGGGATGATACCCGGAGGACAGACTGACGGCTACGCCTAGGCGTTTGAAGAACGCCTTCCAGACTCTGGAGGTAAATTGAGTACCACGGTCAGAGACAATGTCTTCAGGAATACCGAAATACCTGAAGACATGCTCGAAGAGGAGTCCTGCAGTTTCCATAGCTGTGGGGATGCCCTTGAGGGGAATTAACCTGATAGACTTCGAGAAACGGTCGACCACAACGAAGATGCATGTCTTACCCTCAGAGGTAGGCAGGTCTGTTGCGAAATCGATCCCTAAGTGTGACCATGGACGATTGGGAATGGGAAGAGGATAAAGTTTGCCCGTGGGTAGAGAATGAGGTGTCTTGGTGGTGGCACAGACTGAGCATCCTAACACGAACCTCCTGACATCTTGGGCCATCCTGGGCCACCAAAACTTTCCCTGGAGGAGTGAGAGGGTTCGGCCAATGCCTGGGTGACCCGTGCCCACTGAGGTATGTACTTGATTGATGAGGGGCATGCGTTGAGACAAAGGAATGAACTGAACATGGGCGGGACATCCTGGTGGTGGATGGACAGTACTTGCTCCTTCAACTGTCCACTGGATTGGGCTGACAATCATGGAGGATGGAAGGATGGTCTCTGGTTGGTCAGATTCCTCCTCACGTGTGTGGATGCGAGATAAAGCATCAGCTTTCTTGTTCTTCACTCCCGGACGCTAGGTGATGGTAAAATTGAAGCGGGTGAAGAACAGAGCCCATCGGGCTTGATGAGGGTTCAGCCTTTTTGCATCTCGGAGATATAGTAGATTCTTGTGATCAGTGAAAACGGTAAATGGGGATTTGGCACCCTCTAACCAGTGTCTCCATTCTTCTAGCGCAAGTTTGATGGCTAGGAGTTCGCGGTTGCCTATGTCGTAATTAACTTCGGCCGGGGTGAATTTGCGGGAGAAGAAGGCGCATGGATGGAGTACCTGGGTCTTACTGTGAGGTTGTGAAAGAACTGCGCCGACCCCAGTAGTGAAGGCGTCGACCTCTACAGTGAAGGGAAGCTTAGGATTGGGATGAATGAGTACCGGAGCTTGGGTGAAGGCTTCTTTCAGCTCTTCGAAGGCCTCTGTAGCCTTGGGAGACCAGCTCAGTGATTTGGGTTTGCCCCGGAGGAGTGAGGTGAGGGGTGTGACAATGAGGCTGAAGTTGTGGATAAACCGTCTGTAGAAATTTGCAAATCCCAAAAAGCGTTGAAGCTCTTTGATGGTGTTGGGAATAGGCCAGTTTTGAACCGCTTTTACCTTCCCCTCGTCCATAGAGGTTCCAGACGCTGATACCTCATAGCCTAAAAAGACTATCTGGGGTGTGTGGAACTCACATTTTTCGGCCTTGAGGTATAATTGGTGTTCCCGGAGCTTCCGTAGGACTTCCGTGACGTGTCGAATATGTTCTGCCATGGATTTGGAAAAGATGAGGATATTGTCGATGTATACAATCACAAACCGGTTCAGGAAGTCCCGGAACACATGGTGCATAAAGTCTTGAAAGACAGATGGCGCGTTAGCTAAGCCATACGGCATTACTAAATATTCATAGTGCCCCGTCGGGGTCACAAACGCCGTTTTCCACTCATCCCCTGAACGGTTGTGCGTACAACCTACAACTCCTCATAGTCAGTGACTGTCATGTTCCCTTGTCGTAAATGATACAGCTCGTCGCATGCTGAGGAGTCCGCATCAGAAACATGAAATACTTCCTTGAAGTGAGAAACAAATAAGGCATACCACTGTACCGTCTGGGAGTTCTGTTGCCACAATGAATCTGCCCATTGGAGAGCCTTTCCTCGGAGATGTGAGATGATAAAGGCTATTTTAGAGCGCACGGTGGTATATCATGGCTGCATCTCGAACACTAGCGAACACTGCAGCAGAAATCCGGTGCAATTCTCCGCCGAACCAGAGTAGGGCGCTGGGCTGGCCATGGGAGATGCGACTATGGCCGCAGAAGAAGACGGTGCTATGGCTGGTGCGGTGGCGCCGGACTGTAACGATGCGCGAACACAGAGAACACAAGAGGAGGAGAGACAGGATCCTAGACAGGAGTAGGTGGATACAGGGAGAATAATCCGGTAGCACCGAAGGCGAGGGAGAAGGAAGGAGAGCCGATAGCTGTGAAGCAAACGGGAGTCTGGAGCTTGAATGACTGCGGGGAAAAATCACGTTAGCACATACGAGACCAGACAATGACTGAGTGACTGAGAGTGGTTTATATAGGGTGTGCGTTGATTGAAGAATGTGGATCAGATGGTACTAATTAGTACTCAGGGGAATGTGAGTGCTGGTGAGTGACAGAAGGACCTGGTGACTCCGTGACACTTATGCATAGCACTCAGTCCCTTTGTCCTTCTTTACATAAACCTTTAGTGAAATCAAATCAGAATTTTGGTGGAAGTGTGTTGGGGTATTGGGAAAGCGATGGTGAACACTTTAACACTAATCTTAAAGGTTTTCTTCACTGTAATAATAATAATAATAATAATAATAATAATAATAATAATAATAATTATTATTATTATTATTATTATTATATAATAGTCTGTGTAGCTGTGTCTTTGTTTTGCTTCTTCTTTTCTTATTTCTTGTTTTCTCTCTCTCTCTCTCTCTCTCTCTCTCTCTCTCTCTCTCTCTCTCTCTCTCTCTCTCTCTCTAATGCTGTCCCTCTTCAGGTCCATCCTCAGTTTCCCATCGGTCCACTGAACCGTCAATCTCCCAGCTTTAAAAGTGGCGTCATGTGTCTCAGCACCAATCACCATCATTCTATTACTTTTAAGAAAGGTCGCCAGAGGGCTGAAGGAGGCTGAGCGGGTTATTCATTCTCATTGTTACCTTTTTTTGTGAGTTTGTCATTTTTTACTGTTTATGTCGTAACCGTTCTTTTATGCTGTCACCATTCGTAAATGTTGTTGGTGGCTCGTTTTCCTGTTAAACGGGGAAAAGCGGACAGGTAAGAGATCGTGCGACATACATTCTGCACACTTAGGATAACTTATCCCTGTATTAGATACACTAGTTTAGGAGTGAGTGCCACCCCTTGTACATTTTGGGTTTTGGCTAGTTAGAGTAGTTTAGGTAGGGCGTTTACGTAGGTATGCTAAAAACCTTTTGTTTCCACATTTTTATTTATTAGTCAGATTAGAGGGTCAAACAAAATAGTGTTGTTTTGTTTTGTTATTTTATTTCCTTTAGCACCATTCTCGTCCCTTTTCCCTCGTACCTCTCCTTTTGTTAATTGTCTTGTTAATACTGTAAATAGTCTCACCTTCTTTATTATTATATATTGTCACTTACTATAATCCTTGGATTAATAAACTTTCATAGTGTTTGAATTTGTTGTTTTGTATTCACCTCCTTTTCACACACATTCTCCTGGGAATAATTCCTTTTTTGGGTGTTACTTCCCTAAATATCCCTAGACTATATTTGGGTCTTAACATTTAATGGGGGCTCATCTTTTCAAAATGTATTCCCCTGGGTGTGTTTGTTTTTGTGGTGAACGGCATGATAATAGTGCTCGGTTGTGACTTTCAGTTGGCATCCCACTTATTTTTATGGTGTGGTGTATCAGCCTGTTTTACTGTTTGGGGATCATTGCCTTGTTTAATTTACAGGATTTTGTTGGTAATCCGACGATTGAGCAGATTGATTTTTGCAAAAAGAAGGAACTAATATCGATAGCGGAACATTATCAAATTTCTTTGGGCAAACAAATGCTTAAACAGGAGATTAAAAATAAAATTGCGCAATGATTGGTTGAGCTTAAATTTTTAAACCCTGAGGGGCTGTAGAGGGGGAGACTGAAGGGGTTTCAAATTTTGTTGATGTGGGTGCCGGGCAACTCAGTGACGAGGAGGAGGAGGCAAACAAACAGGGTGGTACAGCTGTGAGTGAAGCGGTGGCGGAGGCCCGGTTTGTCACCCTTTGATCCGTTCTCTCCTGTGTCCATCGGTTCAGGGGTAGATGCGTGACTGAAAGTCAGCTTGGCCTATTTACACTTAGAGGCACAAGACAAAGCCCAGGCAGGATGAACTTAAGTTGCGTCTGGAGGTACGCAAACTTGAAATTGAGGCCGAAAAACAGGTGAAGCTGCGACAGCTTGAGCTGGAGGTGATGAAGATTACCGCTGGCTCAGCTGTGCAGCCTAACCCTATACACGGCTCCGAAGTAAGTGCAATTGTAATGTGTTATAGTGACTCTAAATATTTTAACCTAAGTTGAAATTAACGGTAATGGAATTAACGTTACACTTATTTGGTCTGTTCATCCACCGAACAGGCCGTGTAACCTTTATTAATTCTATGAAGGAGGTATCTTCCCGGCTCAGGAAGGTTCACTCCCTCTTTACTTTACACCGTAATTTAAATTGAATTAACTTAATAGAGCATGTAGTTCAGACCTGATGTTGCAGGTACCATAATTTGTGAGCAATACTCAGAGACAATCACTTATTTGGCACAAAGATATGGCATTTAATGAATGAAATAAACACAACATAAAACTAACTACACAAACAAACAAAAGAAATAGACGTATATAGCCTAAAACAATCGGCACAAATAACACTGTTGGATTTAATCTTCATGATAATGTGGATATAACGTATGAAATGGAGTGAAAATTTAATGTCATTAATTCTTATAATCGTTCTTCTCACATGAATTTTCTACAATCTAATTTCAGTTCATGACCTCACCATCTGTGTCGCCAATTCCCTTTGTCTCCAGAATGTGTGTACACACGTCACAAAGTTTGCTTAAAGGTGCGCACAATTTCCCAACACCCAACAACCTTTGCGTGAAAACTGGTGTACGCACGTTTCCAGTCCCGTTTTGTGCGTAAGCACGCTTTATAAATGAGACCCCTGGTGTCTCTCACAATGCAAAAAAATGTGTGAATTACATTTATGGCATTTAGCAAACACCCTTATCCAGAGTGACTTGGGTTAAGGGCCTTGCTCAGGGGCCCAGCAGTGGCAGCATGCTGTAAATGTCACATGCTGTAAATGTAAATGTAAATGTAAGATCAGCTGATTAATGATGTATTTATAGGACACATCTCCAGCAGACCAGAGGGATAAAAATGGCATTGCCGTTGTTTTGGAGGAGGTAATTGTTCTGAAGGACATTTCAGACCTCCCATCTGCTGTGTGTCATACCTGTTTGACCTCGTCTTTGCCTTGGATTTTGAATACCCAAAGAACTCAAATATACTTTTGAGGTGATTGACAAGGTGCTTCTGGAAATGGGCACTCACTGCTCTGCGAGAGTACAGTCCTTTAAAACAAAACTCTTGCTGTGAAAGTTAAAATCATGTCAGAGTCTTTGAAAATCTTTGAAGTTGATCTTAATTTTAAAATGTGAAAGATTGTTGTTGTGAAAGAACTGTGAATTTGTTAATATGTTCAATGTAATGTTTTAAGACTGTTTAATGTCATAATTATTTTATAGTTTTTTGGTATTATGCACACTTTTTTTGCTCCGCAAGGGTACTATTGCTGAGAATTGTTAAAGACATGCTAAGAAGTTAAAGGTGATACATTTATCTTTAGTTTTTATGTTATTAATTATTATTATTGATTTTGCCATTTTTCCAGGGTTTCTTTATTTTTATTATATTGACTGTCATTTATATTTATTTTTTATTTTTTTATTTTTTTATGTTAGGAAGTATGACTTATTTGACCTTGTTTGTATTACTATGAAAGTTCAATGAAAGTTGTATAACACTGCAAATGCAAACTAGAACATAACATCTTTGTCTAATGAACTTACAGTAAAAAGTTCACATAATGTAATTTACTAAGTTGTGTCAAAAAGGAATTAAGTCAATTTAACTAACAAAACTGAGTTAGCTAAACAAAAAGAGACCTTTGACTTTTTTCAAAAGTCGAGTAAACTCAAAAAAGCTGCCTTGAAATTTTAAGTTGAGTCAACTTTTTATTTTTTACAGTGTAGATGAGTGCATCAAGTATTGTTATTGTAGCAGGCCAAAGCTCAGAATTAGCCTATAGCCAGCCTGAGCTAATAAATGTGGTAAATAAAAGAAAAAAGTGCACTGCACTATTATGTATGAGACCTGGCTAGTTTAAAGTCCAGTACGGACCAAATTTTGAAAAAGGCTGCAGCTCCACACCCAAAGCATTGTTAGTTGAGCGGTTCATGGTAAACTGAGGTAAACTACTGCCCATCCTACCCCCAAGGGGAAACACCCAAAACTCTTGAAGCAATCAGAGTAATACTTTTGTCTGAAATAATAACAAAGTACAATGAGAAAAATGTAAGAATGCTCATGACCAAGACTTTTTCAATTAGGAGGCATGAGGTGATCAATGAATCGCCTCTTATAGCAGATTTCAAAACCAGATATCCTGCTCTTTTCAAAAAAGAAGTAGTAGGTGAATGTTTTTAAGTGAAATTTTTTCTGTTAAACTTATTGGGTTTCATGGTAACAGTTATTCTTTGTCTATTAGAGGTTTGTGCAGAATTTGAGCAAATCACAACAGTCCCACTGGTATCTACTTTCTTTGCCAGGATGAATGAATACTCTTCAAAACCTATGATGTTTCCAACGCACATGTCCTTGTACAAAGAATTAAAACCCTAATGGTTCCCACAACACAAGTATGAACAACAACACTCACTTTGAACAAGTAACAAGTGGGTCACTTAGCTGTATGTCACTTCACTATCACTTTCACCAAAACCTGAATTTCTGCAAAAGTGGCACATCTTTGAGTTAGAAGTGTCTTTGCTCTTCATTTTCTGAGGTCCACTTAAATTAGAAATATTTTTAAATAAAAATGTTGTATTCAATATTTGAAATAAATGTGTTTCTGATTTGGAAAGAAAATGTAAAGACTATAATTCCTTAATATTTTATATTTGCATATTCATACAGACAACACTGATGTGAAGCGAGAGTTCATACTCAAATCTTAATGAAGACCCTAGCAGTCTTATTAAGGTGTAAATGGTAAGAAAATGTGTCTTCTTTAGTTTGTTGTACAATGATGTGAAATGCTGTGGTAAAGTAAAAGGGATTGAAATATTGTCATACAAATTTCATCATGATATTAGAGGGTGTGAGAGTTCTTGCACAGATCTCAACAATGTAGCGTATGCCACAGCCAAGCTGATAGGGCTGATATATGAACTTCAGCTGCCCTACAGAACTCAGGTGCAAAGTGCATACAGTACATTTTTTTCAGTAAACATTACAGTTTTGTAATGTTGTTACAGTATTGTTTAATTGTAATTATCCAAAGTTGTTCTTGCAACAAAACTTTGTAGGCTTGTTGCAAGCTATCTTAATGTTGCAGAATGTATCCAGATTTGTCAGTAAACATTATATTTTGTTTGTTTATCTAGCTGTAATTTAAGTGCAATAAACAGTGCTTTGAAAAGAGCTGGTGCCTGACAATTCTTTGAAAAATAATAAAAAAGCAAAGCATTTTTGAGGGAAACTTGAAATAAAAAACCTTGTGTTAAAGGAACTTGAACTAATTGGATGGAACCACTGTCAATAATCTAAATGAGTTGTTTATATAAAATGTTCTTATGTTGGTTTAGGGAAAAATATTTGAAGAGTTTTTAAAAGATAAAAACATGTTCAGACAACTGAACCATTTTAAGTTACAGGAAATTAATTATACTTATTTGATTGAACATTAATAATTCATGTTCATTTCATTATTTAGTTTTGTTGTGAAAACACAACAATTTGGCACGGATTAAACAAAAATCTTAAATGTTAATTAAAACTAATAAGGTTGTGTGGAACCACTGTCCATAATTTATTTGAGTTAAAGTATAATTTTTTTCCAGCATCAGTGATGAAGAGCTCTTTCTTAGCATCATAAAGAATATCTTGGAGGGTTGTATAAAGAAGAACATTGAATATCAGTGAGATTTTAATATGTGTAACAAAGAAATGGTCTAAGCAGCCATCATGTTCAGTTAGTCATGTGACTCCTGCTGTTTTAGACACCTTTGTAACCAAGTGCAACAACACAAGCAGCTTTGGTGAGAAAAACACACATAATGGTATTAAGGGTGAAGTGTAACTGTTAGAACTCAGCCCGGACTTTGGCCATGTGCGTTTTGTTCCTCGTCATGTGTCTGCCCCGCCTTTGTCTGCTTTTCCCGTCTCCACACACCTGTTTCCCATTGTTATTACATTGTTTATTTAACTGTGCCGTGTTGCCTTGTGCAGCACGGAATCTACTGTTGTTTTGTCCTGTTGTCCTGTCGCTAGTCTGTATGTTTCGTGTCTTTTTGTTATTAAACCCTGTTTATTTTGCTATCCTGCATCTGGGTCTGTTCCATCCCGTGTTCGTGACAGTAACGAGTCCAGTGCTGTAGATTCAGGTGATTACACAGAATGACACACCCAATACAATAGAGCTTAATTAGGACTATAATCTTTCATCCTGTTTCAGTGATGTGTCCGGTGTACGTCATCAGCAGTCATGTTACAGGCACAGTCACGTGTGTAATGAACATGACCGAGGTGGATTATTATTATATATCATTTTTCTCTAAAATGTGTTTGGAGGAGAAACTATAAGTTGAAAACAAAATAAACTAAAACCAAGTGTAAGTGTGTTTGTGTAAGAGCCATTTTTTTGGTTAAAGGTAAAATGGTAATATGTGCTATAGGAACACAAATACCCTTTAGTTCATAGCTTTATTTTGAATGAGACTTTTAGTTTGATAGACCTTGAGAGGGCCTTGAAGTTAAGATGGCCGCCGCTCACCCAAACACCACTGCAAAGAGCCTTAACACAAGACACATAGCCACAGAGGACTGAAAGGCACTTCCCTACCACTTGCACCATCAACCTCAGGCAACATTAACGAGTGCTATTGCTGATCTTATTGTGCAGCAGCAAAGGGTGAATTCACTGCCAATTAGAGACCTGCGTGTTTTCAATGAAGAACCTCTCAGTTTTAGATCATTCATGCAAGCATTTGAACACCGCATTAAAAATAACACCAGCAGTAGCCAAGACAGGCTTTACTACAGTACCTTGAACAATTCACCTCTGGCCAGCCAAAGGAGTTGGTTAGTGCGTACCTTGAATTACATGGATGAATTAAATTTGTCATCAAATATGAGGCTTCTTGTCTCCAAGGTACCATACAAAATTAGAGAAAAATAGAGAACACACATTTAAGATATAAAATAAAAATCAGGAGCAAGTGCATCACTTGGAGATCTTGTTCACTTCCTAGAAAGACAGGCCAGGATTCTACAAGACCCCATTTTTGGAAACCAAGATGCCTCAGCATCCAAAGGACCACCAAAGTCCACCATCACTAAATCCATTTTGAGTTTAAATCATAAGAGCAAAGTGACCAGTTTTGCCACTGTAGCTGCAGTACCAGAGAACGCTGTAGAGCGTTCTAATGTAGGGAATGCTGTGCAAGTGCCCAAAGCGTCCAGTCTGCCAAAACTCTGTCCTGTCTGTGATAATGAGCACGGGATTGTGTCATGTCAAGAATTGCTAAAAAGGTCTCACAATGGAAGGGTTGATCTTTTAAAGACTAAACGTATTTGCTTTGGTTGTCTAGTTAAAGGGTACATCAGTCGAAACTGCAAAAATAGGCAAACATGTTCAGTGTGCTCTAAAACCCATCCAACTATTTTGCATGTGTTCCAGAATAAAAGGAATTCTTCAGATGATTCAGGCAGGGATCCTGGAAAAACAGTGAGCAATGGGCTGGTTTCACTGAAAGCAGAGGCATTCGACCATAATAATGAGCACTGCACCTTTGCAATTGTCCCAGTTCAAGTGAAACTGAATAACTCAAACCTCATAGTTCAGACATATGCTTTCCTAGACCCTGGGAGCTCTGCAACATTTTGCACAGAACAGCTTGGTAGAAGATCGAATGCAGTTGGCAAGCAACAACAAATACTTTTGCGCACAATGGGACAAAAGAAGTACGTTAACACCCTGGTCATCAAGGGCCTAGAAGTTTGTGCTTTAGAAGGAAATGATTTCATAGAATTACCAGAAACTTACACTCAGCAGGAAATTCCAGATAGCAGGGAACACATCACCTAGACAAGAAGATCTGCAAAAATGACCTTATCTTCAAGATGTTCAAATACCCAACATTGATGCAGAAGTTGACCTTCTCATAGGAATAAATGCACCCAAGTTTATGGAACCTCTGAGAGTTATCAGCCAGGGTAATGGACCCTTTGCTATAAAGACACTGCTAGGTTGGGTGGTAAATGGATTTCTTCATAGTGAGGATGGATGCATATATTAATAAGCAAGGTAAAAAGCATGTTTATGCACATCGCATTCATGCCAACAAACTGAGTGAGCTTTGGATTCAGCAATACAACCATGATTTGCCAGAAAAGAGGTTTGATGAGAATAAACAAATGTCAGTGGAAGACTGCAAATTTATGCAGATTATGGACAGCTCTGCTGAAATTATTAATGGACATTATCAACTGCCTTTACCATTCAAGAAGGATAATCTTACAATGCCAAACAACCGTCACCTGGCACAACAAAGGACATTGGCACTAAAGAGAAAGTTTAAGAGTTTCCTTTATGGAAACAGTGATATCCAGTGGACATGCTGAACTTGTACCCCAAAACCAGCTGAATTAAGAAAATGGAAAGGTGTGGTACATACTCCATCATGGTGTGTTTCACCCTAAGAAAGGTAGTTTGTGTGTGGTATTTGACTGTTCTACAGCATATCAGGGGACCTCACTGAATATTGAGCTCTTTCAAGGTCCGAACCTTACAAACACTCTACTTGGAGTTTTAGTCCGCTTTTGCCAAGGCAAAATTGCCATCATGGCTGATGTGGAAAAATGTATCATCTGGTGAAAGTCTCGCCTCAATATGTGAACCTCCTACGTTTCCTCTGGTGGCCAAATGGGGACATCACTCAGCCACTGAAAGAATACAGGATGGTTGTAAATCTTTTCAGTGCAACGTCATCAGCCAGTTCAGCAAGTTATGCGTTAAGGAGGACAGCTGAGGATAACAAGCTGAAACGACAAGAACAGTTAAGTCCATCACCTTACCCGCAAAGTGCGTTCTACAGGAGTTATGCAAGCAGAACATAGGATGGGATGAAGTTATCAGAGTTCCATGTCCAAAACTGGAGGCAATGGTGGCAAGATCTTCCTAGAGTGAGGGAGTTCAAAGTTAGCCATTGTTTTGTCCCGGACAATTCTGGAACTGTCAAAATGGCCCATATGCACCACTCCTGTAATGCGAGTGACTTTGGGTATGGCACGGTTACTTAGCTTAAGCTGACAAGCAACAGCAACAAGATTCATGTTGCCTTTTTGATAGGAAAAGTACGGGTTGCCCCATTGAAACTGATGACCACACCACGGATGGAGCTTACTGCTGCAGTACTGGCAGTACATCTGAGGAAATGCATATGGAAATGGAAAGGTCTCTTTTTTGGACAGATAGCATGACTGTTTTGAGGTATATACGGAATGAAAACATTAGATTTCAAACCTTTGTTGCCAACCGTCTGAATGTCATCAGAGGTGCATCGGAGATGTCTCAGTGGAAATACATAGGCACAAAACTAAATCCTGCTGACTGTGCTTCACGGGGACTGCACATTGATACGTTTTCTGAAAGGTCAGTACTGGAGCAGTGGTCCGGATTTCTTAAAGAAATCACCTGATTGCAGGCCAGACCCTCCATCTGAGCTTGTTCTCTCCCCAGATGATCCTGAATTAAGAAAAGTTATCACAGGACAAAGGACAGCTGTGACCCCACTACTGATGAATCACTTCTCAGTGTGGACTTGTACAACAGCTAGACTGTGACTGGGTAGGAGATGGCGGAAGGAAGTGAGGAGACCGGAAGCGAGATGGGATTTGAAGAAGAAGGCGGGAGAGATAAGAGTGTTTGTAATGTAATGTGATCGAGAAAACAGAAAAAAAAGGAGAAGGCAACATATAATATAGATGAAACGGATAGTGAACATAAACCACAAGAAGAAGAGTATAAAGTGATTATGACACTATCTCAGGAGGGGTCCGATTCCATCCGAGTGGAATCCAATTCATTTAACGAAGTCTATAAACAAATTGCTAGGTGAGGTCAAAAATGCAAAGGTATTAAGAAGTGGAGCACTGCTGATCTTCTGTAGGAATAAAAAACAACAAAAGAAAGCCATAGAAATGAGTACAATAGATGGCAAGAGAGTAAACTGTGTATTGACTGGAAATAAGTCATGGATTCTTGGAGTTATCACAGGAGTACCGTTAAATATCAAAGAAGATCAGATCAAAGACAATATTGCAGGGGCAAAGGTGCTGGAGGTAAAACGCCTTAAGACGAATAGAAATGGGGAGAAATGCAACAGCCTGTCTGCTATGATTAAGTTTGATGAAACAAGACTTCCAAGAAAGCTGTTCATAGGTTACATGAGCTACGAGGTCAGAACATACACCCCCCCCCCCCGAGATGCTTTAAGTGCCAAAGATATGGCCATGTAGCAGCTGTCTGTAAGGGAAAACAAAGGTGTGGTAGATGTTCAGGTGAGCATGAATATGGGAAATGTGGAGAAGGAGTAAAATTGAAATGCTGTAACTGTGGAGGGGAGCACAGTGCAGCCTACCGTGGATGTGAAGCTAGCAAGAGAGCAATGGAGGTACAGTGAGGGAGATCACTGCAAGGTATTACATACGCAGAAGCTGTGAAGAAAGTGTCTAAGGAAAAGGTAACCAATAAACCAGAAATCAAAGAAAGTTAAAGTAAGTCTTGTGAGAAATTTGGGAAAAGAAAGATATGTTAGTTATGGGAAAAAGTGAATTTGTGGTATTTATGGTCGAGGTGATAAACTGCTCGGCACAAACAGACAGAAAGACAAAGAAGATCAAAATAACAGTTAAATCAGCAGAAAAGTATCTAGGAATGTTACGCCTTTATGTTTTGAATTTTGCTTATTATTTTTGTGACTATCACTGGTGAATTTCGGTGTTTGGTTCTTGTTTCAGCCCCTCCAATTACGTCACATATCCGCCTGCGTGCCATTGGACGATCATCACATGACACGCTATGCCCCGCCTCTTCGTCGTGCTATTGGCTGGCTGCGAATTTCAGGTGGACATTTAAACCACGTCGGCGAAAGTGAAAGGGAGAAGAGGAAGAGAGAAAAAGCCGGTTTTGAATGTTTGTATGCTGTGGCTTGCGTGCCGTACTACCCCATTGTGCAAAGCACGGTGTATTGTCGAGCTTGTGGGTTGATTTAGTCATTTTGTGTTTTCTGCCTCGTTGTATGTGCGTCCTGTTGTATGTGTTTTCCATGTAGATTTTGTAAATATGGTTATATGTGGACCTTGTAAATACACACTATTCGGTGGTTTGTAGGAAGTCGGTGCCAGTTTTGTTATTCAGTTTATTATTGTTTTTGGGCTAGATAGGGAGCGAGGGAAGGACATGTACTTTCTTTTCTTTTCTTTGGATTAGGTTAAGGGAGTTGTACTTGTTGAGTTAGAGGGAGTTTTATTTATTATTTTGGCCTTTCCGACTTCTGAAGCTGTCACCACCTAGATAAAATAAATACAAGAAGGAAACATGCTACGTTCTGTTATTTTCTTTTCTCTTTTCTATTTTTGTGCTGATTTTCATTTTTACCTGTATGTTACGGTCTGACCTAGACCCGGTCATAACAGGAATAAAAGGGCTTAGCTGTGAAGTAGTGAAGAATTGATAGTGGCAGGCAGTGCAAACTTGCAGACATGGGCTGGTGGCTCTTTATGATGTTAGTTATATTGCAATGGAAGCCTTATAGCAAATGGACAGGAATTTAAGAGCTTTGTCTCAGATTTAGCAAATAGACCCCATGTAATATGTGTGCAAGAAACATGGTTAAAGCCACAGTTAGACTTTGTACTGTATGGATATAATTCGATTAGGAGAGATAGAGAAACAGGAACTGGTGGAGGTGTAGCAACCTTTGTTAAACGTCAGGTAAGATATAAACTTATAGTAAGCTTATTAGTAAAGGGAAGGAACAGGAATCTGCTGTAATTAAAGTATGGATAGGGGAAGATAGCATAATAATAGTCAATTTTTACAACCCTTGCAATAGATTTAGTGCTGATATATTGGAATCAGTTTGTGGATAAGTGCAGGGCAAAATAGTGGTATGTGGGGACTTTAATGCGCACAGTACATTGTGGGGAAGTAAAAACACAGATGTAAATGGAATAGCAGTAGAGAAATTTATAGAGGATAAGGAGCTGTTGTGTATTAATGATGGACAGGGCACGCGGTATAATAGCTCGAGTAATACAGAAAGTGCTATTGATATAACACTAGTATCAACTGGACTTGCAGGAATTAGCGCATGGGAAGTAAGGAGTGGTTCGACAGTGGGTAGTGATCACTACCCAATAATAACTAGAATTGGCATAGAGATACACCAGGATGGGGAAGCGAAAATACCAAGGTGAAAATTAGATAAAGCTGATTGGCAGACATTTCAAGAAATTAGTAAGTCTACGTATGTGGAACTACTGAGTAGAGATATAACAGATGTAGAGGAAATGAATAGTGCCGTAGTTGCAGCCATTGTACAAGCAGCAGAAGAGACAATTCCGAAAAGCACAAGAAGTAAGCAAGGAAAAAGCGTGCCGTGGTGGGATGATAGCTGTAGAATAGCAGTTAAAAAAAGAAACAAAGCATTTAAACAACTTAAAGCTCACCACACTCTAGGAACTCTTATTGGCTACAAAAGGGCACAAGCAGTAGTTAGGAAAACGATTAGATCAGTCAAATGCATGTATTGGAGACAGTATTGCAATAACATTGGAAGTGAAACTCAGTTGTCAGATATCTGGGGAACAATCAGAAGAATGAGTGGATTAAGTAGAACGGTGGATATGCCAGTGTTATTTAGCAATAACAAGAATGCAGTCTAGCAATGCTGAAAAAGCAGAACTTTTGGCAGAAACCTTTGTGAAAATCCACAGCTCTGGAAATTTGTCCACAGTAGATAAGCAGAATAGGAATCCGACACTGTTGGAAAACCCTGGAATTAAGGAAAGTAGCGCTGCATCAGGAGGAGATATGGACCTGCCTTTTACTATGTTTGAATTAAAAAGGGCTATCTTAAGTGCATTACAAACAACACCATGGAAAGATACAATATGTTACACCATGTTAGGGCATATGAAGGATGTGGCAGTGGAGGTAGTATTAAGGCTGATTAATATGATATGGAATACTGGTAAGATCCCAAATGAATGGAAACAAGCAGTGATAGTCCCAATACTCAAACCCGGTAAGAACGCTGTAGATCCGTCAAGTTATAGACCTATAGCGTTAACATCACAATTAGGAAAAGTCATGGAAATGATGGTAACAGATAGGTTAAGCTACTATATGGAGGACAAGGGTCTTTTTTCAGCATATCAGTCTGGATTTCGTAAAGGAAGGACGACAATGGACTCTGTTTTGTGCTTAGAAGCAGAAGTTAGGAAACCACAAACTAATAAGGAAAGTGTAATTGCTGTGTTCTTTGATGTTGAAAAAGCATATGACATGCTGTGGAATGATGGACTCCTTATCAAACTTAACAAATTAGGAATAAAAGGTAAATTATTCAGTTGGATACTAGACTTCCTGGACAGAAGAACAATAGAAGTTAAGGTTGGTACGGAGTATTCAAGTAGGCATATTGTGGAAAATGCTACCCCACAAGGTAGTGTCTGCAGCCCCATACTGTTCAATATCATGATAAATGACATTTTTGATCAGGTACGCAGAAATGTAGGTAAGTCACTTTATGCAGACGATGGAGCACTCTGGGTTAGGGGACGAAATGTAGAATACTTACGAAAGAAAATGCAAAATGCAATAGAGAAAGTTGAACGATGGACTTATAAACAGGGATTTAAGCTATCGATTAAAAAAACTCAAGTCATATGCTTCTCTAAGCACCATAAGGTAGTGCCACTGAAACTGTATGGACAAGATTTGGAACAAGCTAGAATAGTGACATTTCTAGGAGTTATCTTCGATGAGAGGCTGACTTGGAATCAACATATTAATAAGGTCAGAAATAAATGCAAGAAGATCAACAACTTGCTGAGATGTCTATCAGGGCGAGACTGGGGAGCGAGTACAGCATCGCTAATCAGCATTTATCAGGCTCTCATGAGAACTGCCTCAGACTATGGTTGCTTAGCATATATGTCAGAATCAGAATCCAGCCTTAAAAAGGTTGATGTGGAGCAGGCACAGGCGCTCCGGATTTGTACCAGGGCATTTAAAACAACGCCAGTAACTGCATTACAGGTGGAGGCAGGAAAGATGCCACTACGTATTAAGAGGATCAAGATTATGTTGGCATATTGGACTAATCTTCAAGGACATAATATGGTGTACCCAACAAAATTGATTTGCAAAACTGCGCAGAACATAGCAAAAAATAAAAAATGCTGCACCATTTTGGCCTGTTTCAGGCTGTTTTGATCCATCTGTAAATATGAATAGTTCCTCTTGATATTTCTTTACATAGTTTTGAACTATCTTCCACTCTATGTAAAGAAATATCAAGAGGAACTATTCATATTTACAGATGGATCAAAACAGCCTGAAACAGGCCAAAATGGTGCAGCATTTTTTATTTTCAGATATGAAGTAACAGTCAAAAAGAGGACAACAGATTACCTGTCAGTCTACACTGTGGAGTTAGTAGCAATTTTACTGGCATTAAGGTGGGTGGAGGAAAATAATCCGAACACAGGTGTCATTATAGCATCAGACAGCTTATCAGCATTATTAAGCATTCAGTCTGGGAAAGCATCATGTAGACAAGACCTCATTCATCAAATACTCCACTTGCTTCTCACACTTCACAATAAAAAAATAGGTATCTCCTTCCTTTGGGTCCCTGCCCATGTAGGGGTGGAAGGAAATGAAATTGTTGATACACTAGCGAAAAACTCTACAAAGCAGGAAACAGTTGATGTACACATACCAATAAGTAGAACAGAGGTCAAGACTATCATAAAACAGCACTCACTTAAAATATGGCAGGAATACTGGAACACAGCGGAAACAGGACGTCACTTATATGGTATACAAAATAAAGTAGCCACAAGCATGAGGAAGGGTGGAAGCCCAAGGGAAGAGATGCTAATCTCATGGCTTAGAATGGGTCACACTGGTTTAAATGCAACACTGTGCAGAATAAGAAAATATCCCACTGGATTATGCACTGATTGTAATGTACAAGAGACGGTACAGCACATACTGTTAGACAATATAAAATATAAAGAAGATAGGGCAGAGTTAAAGGCACGCATAGATGGGCAAAGCATGATGCTTGAGCATCTATTAGGTAAAATGGCTACGAGAATACACAAGTTAGTAATTTTGTTTCTGAAATAGACTGGGTTTAGTGAAAGAATATAATTTTTTTTTTTTTAATTTATTTATTTTTTTAGCTAACATAGAACTTTGGACGCTAGCGTAGAACTAAGAAGCCACAATTCTAGTTATGTTAGTACAGAATTTACATAAAGCTGGAATATACAAAGGGTTGTGTGCTGTTTACAGAGACTCTTGTAATGGCTTTTTATATTCTAATTCTAATCTGAGAATGTGCATTGTCAGTCTGCTAATCTCCATGTAGAATCTGTTTTTTTTTTGTTTTTTTTTCTTCTGGTTCTGTTATGGTTGCATTGAATATGGTGCAAGAGTATGATTTTTTTTTTAAACCCCCCCTATCCTTTGAAGTCATTCTAGTGCCCACACTCCAGTCTAGTAAATGGCGGTAATGCACCTTTAAGTTGAGTTGCCAACCGCCATTAAACTCGAAAAAGAAGAAGAAGAAGAAAACTTTTAGTTTGATAGAGCTTGAGAGGGCCTTGAAGGCAAGATGGCCGCCGCTCACCCTTTAGTTTTAATCTAGAGAACAAAGGAAAGACATTGAGGCATATAGTTCTTTACAAGCCTTTTGGATTTTGAAGATATTATAGTTTATTTTGATCTCTAATTGGATATACTTTGTACCACTTTAATCATCTTGCCTGCTAATCATTTCTAAGCCATTGGAGCATCCTTGTTTATTCATGTTTGCCACCTTGCTTGCCTGCCTGCCTATCTGCTATCCGACCCACCTGTCTACCATCAATCCATATCACCCCTTCGAAGGTACTATTTATAATTTATTTGAATGCTTGTCAAAGGAGCGACTAACGTCAAACACATTTGAAATATGACATATCAGTGTGCGTGTGTGTGTGTGTGTGTGTGTGTATACCTCAGTTTCTCCAGTGTACAGTGTGGATTCTTCAGTCCATCAGAGAGCAGCGTCACTCCTGAATCCAGCAGTTTATTGTCACTCAGGTCCAGTTCTCTCAGACTGGAGGAGTTTGAGCTGAGAACTGAGGACAGCTTTCCTCTGTTAGATCACACCCACGCAGCCTGGAAGAGAAATGATGAAATATCAGAACACTGATCTCAAACACACAAACACGGCCATAATCCAGCTAACGTTGAAGATGTAACAGAAATGTCAGAGTGTCTCTGTCACACACACAAATCAGAGGACAGGACACCACATCAGCACATTCACAGGAGCAGGGACGTCTTTCTGCACTCCACAATCTCTCAGCTACAATTTATTGTAAGACCATTAGGTCATGTACATAACACACACATGTGAGAGCGAGCAGCCTACAAACACTACACTCTGATCTGTGTTCAAGTTTCTACACCCAACACTGCAGATACAGTGCATTTTATTACAGAACATAAAGAATTATAGAGTGACACAATCTTCTGTAGAAGCACCAGAGGTTTGTGTAAAGATGATTAGAGGAACTATTAACACACATTAATCCAAACAGTGCAGTTCAGTGTTACATTAAAATAACAAACCTTGCAGTAATACAGTTATAAATAAAAATACTCACTCAGCTTTTCTGGAGGCTTTGACCACTGGCAGCAGCCTCAGAAGACCTTCATCTGATGGATGATATTTACTCAAATCAAACACATCCAGCTCCTGTTCTGAGGTCAGTAACACAAACACCAGAGCTGACCACTGAGCAGGAGAGAGTCTGGTTCCACTGAGACATCTGTAATAAGCTCTGTTCAGATAAGTTTGTACTTCCTGCACTAGTGAATGATCATTCAGTTCATTCAGACAGTGGAACAGATTGATGAATTTCTCTGGACATGGATTCTGCCTGATCTTCTCCTTTATGTACTCCACTGTTTCCTGTTTGCTGTGAGATCTGCTTCCTGTCTGTGGCATTAAGCCTCGTAAGAGAGTTTGATTGGACTGAACAGGTCCAGGTGTCCATTCTCACTCTGTAAGGCCTTGTCCACTGAACTCCTGACGAGATTAGACATGTTTCACTTCCTGAGGAGATCAGACAGATCAGAGGTTTGATGTTCTGTTACATTTCTGCTGACGAAGGACAGAAACGTGTATAAAACAGCCAGAGACTCCTGAACACTCAGATGTATGAAGCTGAACACCTTCTCTGAAGAACTTCCTCTCTGAAGATCTGGGTACACACTCCTGAGTACACTGACACTTCTCTGACATCAATGCCACACTCTCTCAGGTCTTCCTCATAGAAGATCAGGTTTCCTTTCTCCAGCTGGTGGAAAGCGTTTTCCCAGTGCCATGATACTCTCTCTGGTCTGCAGAGGATCAGGGTCACATTTCTGATGGTACTTTTGGTCCTTGTGTTTGACCTGAAAGATCAGGAAGTGTGTGTACATTTGAGTCAGAGTCTTGGGGATCTCTCCACCCTCTGCTCCACCCAACATTCTCTCTAGAACAGTGGCTGAGATCCAGCAGAAGACTGGGATGCAGAAGACTCTGATCACTCTTCCGGAAGTACTCCTCTTTCTGAGGATCACTGAAGCCTTGTACCTCTGTTACCTGGTCTACACACTCAGGAGGGATCTGATTGGCTGCTCCTGATCTAGTGGTTATCCAGAGGAGAGCAGAGGGAAGCAGATTCCCCTTGATGAGGTTCGTCAGCAGCACATCTACTGCAGCTGACTCTGTCACATCACATAATATCTCAATCTTCTGGAAATTTAGTCGACACTCATCCAGACCATCAAAGATCAACACCACTTTGTAGAAGTCACAGTTTATTAATTCTAGGTTTCTCCTGTCTGGGAAAAAGTGATGAATAAGATTCATCAGACTGAGATTTTTCTGTTTCATCAGATTCAGCTCTCTAAAGGGAAGTGGAAACATGAAGGTGACATCCTGATTTACTTCTCCTTCAGCCCAGTCCAGGATGAACTTCTGCACAGAGACTGTTTTTCCAATTCCAGCAACTCCTTTAGTCAGCACAGTTCTGATGGACTTGTCTTTACAAGTTCTGATGGACATTTGACGGGTTTCTCCTGTGTTGCTGGTCTCCTGGACGCTGCCTCAATCTGTCCCACCTCGTGTTCATTATTGATGTCTCCACTCCAACCCTCTGTGATGTAGAGCTCAGTGTAGATCTCATTCAGAAGTGCTGAGCTTCCATGCTGTGAGATTCCTTCATTAATTCTTTTAAACTTCTCTCTCAGATTGGACTTCAACTTTGACTGATACACAGAGGCGAGTTCTAATAAACAAAGTAATATTTAGTTTAGAAATAAATAGTTATAATGCAAAATCCTTCAAATCACCTGCACTGCTGATTGATGTACTATTTATTACTGAAGGAACAGAACCATTGTACAGAGTAACCACAAACTGGACCATAAACAGAACAGAAAAGCAGCAGATTTACATGATACTAAAATTAAATTTAAAACTAAAAGTGTTCATATCTAAAACTATTTCCTCTCTCTAAAGTGAAGCTGATGGAATAAAGTCATGACTCAGAGCTCTTACTGTTGTGCAGTGTGTTAGCGAGATCTGTGTGGTTCATGTTCTTCAGGACGTGCAGTGTGATCTTCAGCGCTCCGTCTCTGACACTGTGCAGATCCTCCTCATCCTCCACCTCCCTCTCAGTGCATGCTGGGTAATCTGGACTCGGGAGCTTCCTAAACCTCTTCAGCTCATTCTTTATCAGAGTGATGACTTTGTGTTCCAGCTCCTGGTTAGAAACACACAGGATAAAATCTAAATATTATCATGTTACACAGTTACAGATTATTTTATTTTATGAGAAGAAGAAAAGTCTCCTTTTTTTAACCACAGTTATAAGGAGTTCTGTCTGATTACCCATAATCTTCTGTTTTTATTTAAAACACAGTGAAAATTATTTAAATCACATTTAAAACTTAGAACTTAAATTCTGACTACTCTTTCAACTCATTATACTTAATGCTGCTGCTGCATGCCAAGACATTACAAGGGATCACAACAAACACATTACACACTTTAAAAACAACACACACACCTTGAATATAGAGTCCAGCTGATTTGTGCTGATGTTTGATTTTTGTGGTCTGTGAACAAACAAAACACATAATGTAATATGGACTATATGTATTCATAGCTGCACAAATCACACACTAATAAACACAGAGACAGATATTTAACACTCTTTATTCAATCCTCTTAACACCAGAGGTGGGTAGTGTAGCCAAAAATTGTACTCAAGTAAAAACTGTTACTTCAGAATAATATGACTCAAGTAAAAGTAAAAAAAAGTAGACATCCAAATAATTACTTGAATAAGAGTAAAAAAGTACTTGGTGAAAAAACTACTCAAGTACTGAGTAACTGTTGAGAAACATCTGATTTATTTTTTAACACAAGACAACAATCAGTCAGATAAAAATACAAAATAATCTTTAGCCAAATTATGGCTCATCCAATCAATAAAATAAATTTAAATTAATTAATCATAAAATAGCTTAAATTAAAATAATTCAGGTAAATTCAAATACTTAATAAATAAAATAATAATAAATAAAAAATAAATACACACAAGTAACACAAATTTCCAAACCTTTATACTTTTTTACAAGGCAGAACTAGAATGAGGCAGCCCATAAATTCTCATAAACTGTGTGTGTGTGTGTGTGTGTGTGTGTGTGTGTGTGTGTGTGTGTGTGTGTGTGTGTGTGTGTGTGTGTGTCTCCAGTGACAGAACAACAGAAGGAAACACACACATTTCATACCAGGCATGCGGAACAAAAAACTGCACACCGGTCACCGTAAAACGTGTGTGTGTGTGTGTGTGTGTGAAAACATGCAGAAACAATCTATTTCACCAAAAAAATCATTCGATGTCACTATTAAACGTCACCATCTGCATTGCCGACGGTTTGTGTTGCTACAGTAACTAACCCGTCCCGCCGCTGAGAGTGTGTGGTAACGTGACGAGACTGGACTATGTTTGATTGGTGAAACACAGTCATGTGGTAGAGCCTTAGCGGAAGTTTCTCTCTCTGTCAAAATAAAACATTAAAATTGATGCGTAGAATACCAAAGAGGTAAAAAGAAAAGTAACGAGCTCATTGTAGCCTAATGTAGCGGAGTAAGAGGACAGTTTCTTCTTCACATCTACTCAAGTAAAAGTAAATAGTATAGTGATTTAAAACTACTCCTAGAAGTATAATCTTTTCAAAAACTTACTCAAGTTAATGTAACGGAGTAAATGTAACTCGTTACTACCCACCTCTGCAGCAGATGTGACTGTTTATGTAACCGGCAAAAGAAAATATCACATATTGTCGACTCGTCAGACTACATGAAACACAACTGCCCTCTATAGGTTTTTGAATATCCCGTGCCGAACATTTGAAACCCCCCTTCGATAGGGTCTCGCAGACCATTTTCATTTTTGTTATTCACAACATTTTTCTATTGCAATAGTGATGTTTACTATACGTCCTTGATTCTGTTTGATTGTATATCATATTATGTAAAGCATCCTTGAGATTATTAAAAGTAAAATAAACATTATTATCATCATTATTATTATTATTATTATTATTATTATTATTATTATTATTATTATTATTGTTGTTGTTGTTATTATCGTTATTATTATCATTATTATTATTTCCTCACACAAACACATGATTACACAATATATGTAGTTATTCCAAGAGGTTTAATCAGAAAAAAATGCACTTAATGCCGAAAAATTGGCAAGATGCCAACCGCTCTCACATGCTCTACATGCTACACTCGCTCCTGTGATGCACATGCCCAGAGAGAGAAAGAGAGAAATTGATAGATTTGAGTTTTGAAAAAACTTTATTGCACATTTCTGTATGAACAAATTCAGACAATTTTCAAATATGTATAATCATATTATACAACTTGAATAATTATTGAACTCATTGAAATTATTGAACAACTCTCCAACAACCTCACATACCACTCTGTTTTGTCACCACACTTGCTCAAAGTGTTCATTGTCAATCAAAGACTTATAATAATGAAAATCATTCAATATCCTGTATTTAACTTAATTATAGTAAATAGTTGTTACATTAGGCACAGGCTACCTGTGACCCGAGGTAGTTTGGATAAGCGGTAGAAAATGAATGAATGAATGAATGAATGAATGAATGAATGAATGAATGAATGAATGAGTTGTTACATTAGTCACCAAAGTCTGTACAATCTTGTTTCTTCTGCTGAAGTATATTACCATCTTTGCTTGACCAAGCAGGAAATTCAATAGTTGACATTTGTATTGCCTCCTGCAGACACATTTAAACCCAAGAATAAAAGTACCCATTGAAGACATTTAAACAAAACATTTTAAATTTTAAAAAAATGTATTGCCTACAATGTAGAGAACAGAGGCTTTAATCCGGGGCAGTCCATAAAGGTATGATAAACAGCCTTTCACTGCAGACCAAAAGGACTTTCTTGACTAACTTTATGATTTAATACAGTGATGAATGCATTAACAGCAATTGCACCATGCATAATACTGCATTGTAAATTGCCTACGTTTTTCGGTAATGGTGACTTGTAAAATGCTCTCCACTCTAGCCTACTACCCACCCCTATACGGAGGACGGCATGCCAGAGTGTGTCCGTTTTACCATTTGAAGCATTTTCTGTTTAAAGATTTGACCCAAACTTCGTACATTTTTATCAGATGACTGCCTTGGATTTTGAAAGATTAGGTCCATGTCCCTGGACGTGGTCACATGTACTGTGCAGAGTACCTGTGTGAGGGCAGGGAAAATCCAGTTATGCAATCCAAGGATTAGTGCTTCCTGCAGCAGCCTGTGTAAGGAAGATGACAGCAGTTTGAATCTATACACCCTGAAAGAAATCTTTGAACAAATTGAAGATGAAAAGCTGCTAATCTTCTATGCACATGTGTCAGTTTTTGCCCTCCTTTATCTCTGGGCAGGTATAAAATACTCTGTGGCATCCAGTATAAGTTATCCCAGAAACAATAAACTAAAATAGACAGAATTTCCCCTAAAATCCATGCTGGGGGTCCACACATACTAAATGATGCCAGAGAGAAGATGCTATGAGGTTGCTGATGATTAATATCAGAGTATGACAGTTTTGTAAGCAGACAATCACATTTGTTTAGATGCCCTTTTATCAATTATATCCTCAATTTTTTTCTTTATGTTTGGCTTTTTCCATAAAAAAATCACTAAGATATTTGAGACCCCCTCTGGCCCAGGTTAAGCCAGTTGGACATCTTGGTCCCCTCGTGACCACCACTAAGCTAAAAAGGCTTCGCTTTTCTGCCAGTTGACTCTTGCAGAGGAAAAAAGTGTGTCAAGTTTGTTCAACATAGCGTCAACATCTATCTGCCCACTAATCAGGACAATAACATCATCATAACTTGAAAGCATTATCACACCCTGGAACACACAAACCATCACATTCAGTTCTGAGTTTGTTAAACAATGGCTCAAGAGATGGTATACAGTATCCCATACAACAGACAGCCTTGCCGGACCCTCCTGTCCACATTAAAAGGAGCACAAAATTCACCATTTACCTTCAATAAACCTTTAACGTCACAGTACAAAGCTTTTATTCTATCAATAACATCTAGATTGAAAATAAAGCTGCTAAAACATCCCATAGGTACTGGTGTTCAAGCTACCTCATGTTGACCCCCTATGCATCACTGCAACTGCTGCTCTATTAGTATGATGGGCCAAAAAGAAGCTGTGCTCTGCCTATGTGGTTGACTCCAATATTATTCACATTGGATCGAGATGACCCCTATGGGAAGCTCTGTCATCCTACAGACCAACAACAAAGGCCTACTGGGGCAATGTTAGGGACTGTAATGTTATTGTAATATTTACATTTTTATTTTGTTTATATATTTATGTAAAGCTGCTTTGAGACAACATGAATTGTTAAAAGTGCTATACTAATTAATTGAATTGTACCTAAAGATTGCCATTCTGGTAAATGGTAAGACTCTTCTATGGAACCTCCTGATTTTTTTTTCCAGAGATGACCACCTCGAGAGTGTTCCAAAAATATGTCATACAGCAGATGCCTGCCTTCACAAAGTGGATGAAAGCTCTGTTCAGAAGGAAATGAATAGTGTTCTCTAGTCCCATACAGGGCTTATAAGCAAACTACAGGGGGCATAGAAATGGTTCAACTATTGTTCTTAGGACCCATATCTCTAGTGACTTCATGACATGTGACGTCAGAACCACTGGCCTGTCGTCACTTTGTTTTCGTGGTTGTTTATTTTTGGGAAAATAAACTAGGTATGCTGTTTTCCACAGGGAAGAACAAAAAAGATTAGAAAGTTTTTCCCCAACTACAATGTTCCTTACTTTTTCTTGGGACAGCTCAACAACTTAGATTACTGGGTTAGCTGGGTGTGGTGTTTAAGGACTCAGAATCTTTTTAAGGACTCAGAATCATGGTGAATTTAGGAAGGTCCTAATCCAGTTCTTGAAGCCAATAAACCTGAACTTGACCTAGAACTAGACCTCTCTAATCTTTTCATAGAGAAATCTGGAAATGCCAGTAGCACAGACAGGATGCCTGCCATCTTTGTTTGACAATAATATTGTAATATTGACTGTTAATGGTCAATAGAATGAATGGAGCATGGTTCAACAGTACTTACCATGGACTGTTAATGGTTAAAAGTGGGGAAGGTCAGTGTTAGTTTCATATTTCTTTTGTGGAACATGTGTTATTGATGTAAAAGATATACTCACAGTGACCTTCCACACAGACCATCTGTCTGTCTGTCTGTCTGTCTGTCTGGTAGTCACTAATCTGTGTCCTAGTGAACCAGCATCATTTTTTATATCAGTGATAGATATTTCAAAGGTCTTCTGTAAGTCACCTCTGCTGTACAGTTTGCATTTTAATTGAGCTGAATTCTTTGATGTCAGTGGAATATAGGAATGCATTAAGTAGAGTTTATGTAAAGCAGGGCAAAGGGAGGGAAAAATTTGCATGAGCCAATTTGCCTGAAGGAAGATGAAAAAACAGCTCAGTTTATCATGTAAAAAATAGTTGACTTTGAAGGTCACAGAGTCAAAATAAAACCAAAAAATCTATGGTTGTCCTTCATAGTTCAGCTCCTTGATACATTACACCAACATTAAGCTGTTTCCTAACACTTAATATGGAGAAAGTGTTCCAAAAGACATTACTTTTTTACTTTTTTGCTCTTTGCACACACTGTCTAACATTTCAGTCATTTTGCTCATACTGTACAATATTTCAGTTGTTTCTGTTTTTTGCACAATCTTATACAGTACATTATCTCAGGAACCTGCTGCTAATTCTATTATTACTGCATGCAATATTGTCTGAACTTACAGTATTTACAGTACATACAATTTTGACACTGGTCGGTCGGCGCTGTTTTTTGTTTACTGTCTTTTGTGTACTTTTTTGTATTTTGTGTATTGTCTTGTGTCCTGCACTGTCTTGTCTGTCTTGTCTTGTTTGCACCAGGTTGCACAGTTGCACTTTATGTGGGTAGGACTACTTACTAAGTCCTAAACCTGTCTTTGTTTTATGTAGCACCATGATACTGGAGAAACGTCTCATTTGTACTGCAACAGCTATATATGGTTGAAATGACGATAAAAGCTTCTTGACTTGACATTAGACAATAATGTTATGCAATATTTACAGTTTCAGTGTCACAGATTCACTGTCAAATGACACAGCATTTGTTCTTAATACATTCTCATGTCTGTCACCTCACATCCTTTTTTTTAATCACCTTGTACCATCTGACATTTTGTACCTACATTATGAGTCTTGTTATCAATACTATTGCTCTGTGTGTATATTATCTATGAACTGTTCTGTTGCTCAGTACAAAACTTGCCTATTATTTTGTTAACGAGTGAATGAAAAGTGTATTATCACTGATAAGATTTTTTTAGTAGATTAATTTAATTTATACAAAGTGAATCGCTTTGTAAAATTCTGTAATGTTCACATATTATAAAAGCTCTAGTCATTATAGCACCAGCCGCTAACTATTTTAATCTTTAAGATAATACATTTAAAAACACTACCATGTTACAGAAAAAGCTGAATTCCCGCTGTCCTAAAAACTTGAGGCTTTATGGATGTTTCCTAACCATTTAACATGAACAGGTAAACAAAAATAAAGGATATCCTTTATTAATAAATAAAAAAATTGGAGTCATTGGGAACTTGCTGTGGTATACTTGCTGTTGTAAAGTTTATTATACAGTTCTATGTATAGTTTGAATGTTTGCATTGTTGTTTGCTTTGTTGTTTACTATAAAATGTAGCACCATGTTCTGGAGAAACATCATCCTCTCAACATATCTATGGTGAGAAGGAATAACAATAAATTTGACTCTGAGTTTGAAACTCATGAACTATTTCTTATTCTACTTTTATGGTATGGCATGGTGGCTTAGTACGTTCGCCTCGCACCTCCAGTGTCGGGGTTCGATTCCCGCCTTGTGTGTGCGAAGTTTGCATGTTCTCCCCGTGCCTCAGGGGTTTCCTCCAGGTACTCCGGTTTCCTCCCCCGGTCCAAAGACATGCATGGTAGGTTGACTGGCATCTCTGGAAAGGTGTCCATAGTGTGTGAGTGTGTGTGTGCCCTGCGATGGGTTGGCACTCTGTCCAGGGTGTATCCTGCCTCGATGCCCGATGACGCCTGCGATAGGCAAAGGCTCCCCGTGACCCGAGGTAGTTCCTGAAAGCGGTAGAAAATGAGGGGGTGAGAGTGTTAAGTTCTCATAACACGCCCCTTTTAAATTTTTCCTTATAACATCAGTTATAACACTATAATAAGGGATGTGAATTAAGGGGAAGCATAGATTGAAAACTAAATATTAAACAATAACAGAAAACAGCAGTCTTTAGAGAAACAGCTTGGCTGTGAGCAGTTCTTTTCAAAACATTTTACAAATCATTTTATTCATATATGTGTGTGATACTCAGTGTTGTAATGTAACGAAGTACAAATACTTCGTTACTGTACTTAAGTAGAGATTTCACGTATCTGTACTTTACTGCGCTATTTAAAATTATGTCAACTTTCACTTTTACTCCACTACATTTCCTAGATAAAATGTATACTTTTAAGCATCTTCGTTACTCGTTACTACAAAATAAAATCAGAAGAAATGTGTGTGACTGCAATAAGGGACTTATTAAGGGACTGCTCCTAGATTGCATTACGCAGCTCCGCACACTCTATTTCAGTGTAATGTTGCCAAAGGAGGCGGAAGCACAACTGAAACCGCCATAGAAGCACCTACTGGAGGACCTCCCGTTATCATAGACCAGGGGTGGCCAACCGGTCAGAGACCAAGAGCCACATTACTGTGTTACCGCAAAGAGCCACATCATACACATGGGCACACATGATCACCGCTTTTTTTTCCCTGCCATTTTGAGAGCGAACTTGACACAAATTGTTTACTCAAATGATCTTGCTTCTAATGGGAAACTTTGAGGTATTTTCATCCCACTCACATGTGCGTTTTACGAAAATACCGTATTGAACTCAAGCGAAGCAAACACGCATATTAAAAAGACACAAATACAAACTTTGACATGAACATAAGAGCTGCAGGAAACCGGGCAAAGAGCCGCATGCAGCTCGGGAGCCATGGGTTGGTCACCCCTGTCGTAGACGACCACCCCGACGATTGTGGTGAACAGGCTGAAGAAGATAACGTTATACACCCGTGGCCGTATTTGCAAGAAATGTTTCTGTACATTGGAATGAAAGATTCTTCCTACCGGATGAAGTGTCTCTTATGCCTACAGAAAATCACTGAAATTTTACTTTTTACTTTTACTTCAAATACTTAAGTACATTAAATATCAGAAAATGACTTTCACTTCTACCAGTCTTTTTCTAGTACGATACTTGTACTTTTACTCAAGTATTGCTTTATACTACTTTATACAACACTTTTGATACTTAATATATTCATATATGGCAATGAACTTATGTGGCAAGCGTAATGTTGTTACACTAGTTTATTGAAATTATTATAATCAAAAAACACTAACACAAGAAGTTTTTATTTTGACATTTGTATTACTAAAAATTGAACAGTGATGAATGGTCATGTGACCCAAGCACAATAGTTTTATTTTTATTTTACATTTATAATTTCTTTGTTATTGGTTTTGTTTTCATTTCTTATAAAACTGTTACCCTATATAAAATGTTTAGTAAGAATTGTTTACGTAAGTTGCGTCATGAGTAAGCGTGAGAGTAGAGCTGATGTAATTTCCGGTGCATTCTCTCATTTGCGGGATGTCATTGGGATGAGAGGCAAGGCTATATCAGATATTATCCTGTTACTACCTGATGGTGCCTGTTATACTTTAATACAGATGAGAGAACCTGAGAAGCCGAAAGTAAACCATATGACAGCTGCATCATGGTGTGAGGTCTCTTTTATTATAAACACACACAATGCAGAAGAAAACCCACTACACTTGTTTATCTATTTATTAAGATTACTATTTATCGCTTATTTTATTTATATAATAAACCTTACTACATGAATTCCTCACTGTTTGTGTCATTGTAAAACTGATTTGTAAAAGTGTTCATCTGTGAAAGGATTCCACTGTAAAGGAATCACAGAGACAAACTGTCATATTTTTCCTACCCTGTCGGATGTTATACGCCCACTTCCGGGCGGCAGCCATCTTGGCTGTGGCACTTCCGGGTTACACTATTTTATAATCCACCTCACTATATAAGCATGCGGTCTGCAAACACTCCTTGCCAGATTGTCTCATCGCGTTACCGATCGTGTATGCCTTTCCGGCCTGTAAGTTTCACTTTCATTTTTCCATGTTGGATTTCAGCCGGGTGTGTGTCAAACCGTGGATTTTCCCTTTTGTTATTTTTTGGATTACTCATTTTTGCCTTTGTCAGCCAGAGACCCTTTTTTGTATTTTTGCTTATTTCATTTGTGGATCAGTCCTATTTTTCTGACATTTTGGTGGGATTTATTTTTTGTTTTTCCTTCTGTGGACTTAAGGGCCTTGTTGGATTATTCATTTGTTTTCTTCAAGAATTTTTCCTGGACTCGCTCTTCTTGATTTTGTTTGTGGATTCTTCTCTTAGTCTCTTGTTGGAACATTTTGCTTGGCCTGTTTTTTCTGTGACTATTTGTTTCTGTGTTGGATTATTCCCTGACATTATTTACATTCCCTTATTAAATCTATTTTTGTGGAAGTCGTATGTGTTCTGCATTTTTGGGTCCATACCCCCCTGCACCCTGACAGTACAATCTGGCCAACCATGGACTCAGCAGAAGCACCAGACTTGCCCACTATTCTCTCGAACCTATCACAATCTTCTGCAGCCCATGAGAAGCAGTTACAGGATCTCACCAAAGTCACTCATGAACTCGTACGACGTGTTGGCTCTCTCTCCAGTCCTGCTGCCTCAGCCCCCACACCGCCCGAAACTCCTCCAGTCATGCCCCCGGTCCGAGAGCCACATCTGTTACCTCCTGAACGCTTCAATGGTGAACCAGGATTGTGCCAAGCCTTCCTCATGCAATGTGCGGTCGTCTTTGAGCTCCAACCCTCCTCTTTTCCTTCAGAGCGCTCCAGAGTGGCCTACATTATCTCCCTCCTGTCTGGTAAGGCAAAGTTGTGGACCACTGCAGAATGGGAACTGCAGTCACCCATCTGCTCCTCAGTCGAAGCTCTCTCCTCTGAATTACGGAGGGTTTTTGACACCACGCTCCCGCAGCAAGATGCGGCCCGGACACTGTTCGAGACTGCACAGGGAAGCTGTTCGGTGGCAGAGTATGCAGTCGGGTTCCGCACAGCCGCGGCTGATAGTGGATGGAATCCCACGGCTCTCTATGACGCCTTCTATCGGGGACTCTCTCCTGAGCTTAAGGACGAACTCGCTGGCTGGGAGCTACCCCATGGATTGGATGATCTCATTTCTCTAGCCACTCGAGTCGACCGAAGGATCCGGGAGCGAAGGGCTGAGAGAACTCCTCAGCATGTCTGGAGAACTACCCCTCGCCCCAGCTTTTCTCCTCTGCCAAATTCCCCACAACCCTCATCCTCTGCCATACCCATGGAAATTGGTCGGTGGCACATTCCAGCCAGTGAGAAGGAGAGGCGCATGGTCAACGGACTATGCCTATACTGTGGACAGGCTGGGCATATGGCCTTCTCTTGCCCGGCAAAAGGTCAGGCTCGCCATTGAGCAAGGGGGCAGTGGTGAGCCAACAGCACTCAGTCCCCTCTAGGCCTCTTCTAAAGCTTCGGATCACACTTGACAGCCAGACTCACGACTTGGCGGCCTTTTTAGATTCAGGAGCTCATTCACAATTCATGGACCGTGAACTGGTACATCAACTGGGTATTGAGACTGAACATTTGCCTTGTTCACTCATCGTTCGTGCCCTGGATGGTCATATCCTCCATCAGGCCACTCATCGCACCAAGCTGCTCCAAGTCACCATAGCAGAACATCATCATGAGAGGCTGTCATTTCTGGTCATTGCTTCCCCTCAGACACCTGTCATGTTGGGCTTCCCGTGGCTTTGCCAACACAATCCTCATCTGGACAGGAGCAGTGGGGGTGTCCTTAAGTGGGGTACCCATTGTCAATCTCACTGTCTCCAACCCCCTGCACTCAGTTCCTCCTCTGACCCCAATGATTCTCCGGACCTCAGTTCAGTGCCGCCTGTTTACCATGACTTCAAGAGGGTTTTCAGTAAAGCACAGGCCTCCTCCTTACCCCCCCACCGACCATTCGATTGCGCCATTGATCTCCTTCTCGGGACTTCTCCTCCTCGTGGTCGTCTATTCAGCCTCACAGGGCCAGAAAGGGAGGCCATGACTACATACATTCAGGAATCACTGGCTGCTGGTCTTATTTGTCCGTCCTCCTCCCCGGCTGGAGCCGGGTTCTTCTTTGTCGGTAAGAAGGATGGTTCACTGCGACCCTGCATTGAGCTTCAAAGGTTCTTAGGATTTGCCAACTTTTATCGGCGATTTATACGGGGCTTCAGTGCGGTTGCCGCCCCTCTCCATCGGCTCACCTCCACTCTTCAGACCTTCACCTGGAACTCGGAGGCCGAGCTGGCCTTTAATAGGCTTAAGGAGCTCTTCACCTCTGCCCCCATATTGACTCTACCTGATCCAGCCCTCCAGTTTATCGTTGAAGTCGATGCATCTAATCAGGGAGTAGGAGCCGTTCTCTCTCAGAGGTCATCCAAGGACAATCGGGTCCACCCCTGTGCCTTCTTCTCTCGCCGTCTCACCCCAGCAGAACGGAACTATGCCATTGGGGACCGGGAGCTTCTGGCTGTTAAACTCGCCCTTGAGGAGTGGCGTCACTGGTTGGAGGGGGCGAATCAACCTTTCATTGTTTGGACCGACCACCGCAACTTGGAATATCTCAGAACGGCCAAACGTCTGAACGCACGGCAAGCTCGCTGGGGTCTCTGGCCGGTTTAACTTCACCCTGTCTTATCGTCCAGGATCCAAGAACGGTAAACCTGATGCCCTGTCACGCTTATACTCCCCAGAAGAGGAGGATTGTAGCACCGAAAGTGTCCTTCCCACTTCAGTGACCGTCCGGTTTCTTCAACTGGATATCGAGAGGAAGGTCCGTCAGGCCACCTCTGGGCAAGCCACTCCCAGCAATTGTCCTGCAAACAGACTTTTTGTCCCCAATAGTCTACGCTCCCAGGTTCTCCAGGGATGTCATTGCTCGCCTTTGTTCTGTCACCCCGGTGTGTCCCGCACCTTGGCAACCGTTCAACAGCGGTTCTGGTGGCCCACCCTCCGCCGGGACGTTCGCCAGTTTGTGGGGGCATGTACCACCTGTGCTCAACATAAGAGCTCTCATACTCCACCTGCTGGGTTCCTTCGTCCTCTTCCTGTCCCTCGTCGACCGTGGTCTCACATTGCCGTGGATTTTATTACTGGATTACCTCCCTCGGCTGGCCAGACCACCATCCTCTCTGTCATGGATCGGTTCTCGAAGATGGTGCACTTTGTATCACTACCCAAGCTCCCTTCTGCTCCCTCTGCTCCTCCTCCAGCACGTCTTTCGACTGCATGGCTTGCCTAGGGACATTGTTTCTGATCGAGGACCTCAGTTCACATCAGGATTCTGGCGAGAGTTCTGTCGACTACTGGGGGCCTCAGTCAGACTGTCATCTGGATTCCACCCCCAGACCAATAGTCAGGTTGAGCGTTGTAATCAAGATTTGGAGGCAGGTCTTCGCATCTTATGTGCTGAGCAACCTGAGTCCTGGTCCACCAAGTTGGTATGGGTGGAGTACGCCCACAACTCCTTGCCCTCCTCAGCCACAGGCATGTCTCCGTTCCAAGCTGCTTATGGATACCAACCACCTCTTTTTTCATCCCAAGAATTCGAGGCTTCTGTCCCCTCTGCTCTCGCCCTAGCCAAACGTTGCCGTCACACCTGGAGAAGAGCTCGTGAGGTGCTTCTTAAGTCCTCACAGAACTATGCCCGGTGGGCTAACAGCAACCGGCGTCCGGCACCTAAGTACCGTGTCGGCCAAAGGGTATGGCTATGCACCAAGGACCTTCCTATCAAGGGGTCTTGTCGCAAGTTCACTCCTCGCTTTGTCGGACCATTCCCCATCACCAAGATACTCAACCCAGTAGCCGTACGTCTCAAGCTTCCTAGCAGCTTACGTATACATCCCACTTTCCATGTGTCTCGCCTCAAGCCCGTTCAGGCCTGCTCTTTGGTTCCCTCCTCCAGACCCCCTCCACCCGCCCGGTTCATTGATGGGGGCCCTGCATTCACTGTCCGGCACCTCCTACGCTCCAGGCATCGTGGGAGGGGTATACAGTACCTGGTCGATTGGGAAGGCTATGGCCCTGAGGAGCGTTCTTGGGTACCAGCTCGTCACATCCTTGATCCTGACCTCATCGCCGAGTTCCACAGATTGCATCCCGACCAGCCTGGTCGGTCGTCGTGAGACGCCCATAGGAGGGAGGGTACTGTCATATTTTTCCTACGCTGTCGGATGTTATACGCCCACTTCCGGGCGGCAGCCATCTTGGCTGTGGCACTTTCGGGTTACACTATTTTATAATCCACCTCACTATATAAGCACGCGGTCTGCAAACACTCCTTGCCAGATTGTCTCATCGCGTTACCGATCGTGTATGCCTTTCCGGCCTGTAAGTTTCACTTTCATTTTTCCATGTTGGATTTCAGCCGGGTGTGTGTCAAACCGTGGATTTTCCCTTTTGTTATTTTTTGGATTACTCATTTTTGCCTTTGTCAGCCAGAGACCCTTTTTTGTATTTTTGCTTATTTCATTTGTGGATCAGTCCTATTTTTCTGACATTTTGGTGGGATTTATTTTTTGTTTTTCCTTCTGTGGGCTTAAGGGCCTTGTTGGATTATTCATTTGTTTTCTTCAAGAATTTTTCCTGGACTCGCTCTTCTTGATTTTGTTTGTGGATTCTTCTCTTAGTCTCTTGTTGGAACATTTTGCTTGGCCTGTTTTTTCTGTGACTATTTGTTTCTGTGTTGGATTATTCCCTGACATTATTTACATTCCCTTATTAAATCTATTTTTTGTGGAAGTCGTATGTGTTCTGCATTTTTGGGTCCATACCTCCCTGCACCCTGACACAAACAAAAAGTTACAAGACAATACAAAAAATACAAAAAAAGCCAAGTCCATACAGGTGATGTGCGTCTTTGGGCTGTGCTCAGAACAGTTCAGTTTCAGTTATTAAGGAGTCTGAAGGCTTGGGGACAATGGTGTTTGTCTTGAGGCATGTAGGAACAACAGCACTGCTCGGAAAATGTTAAAGATGTTAGTGAAGACATCCGCTAGCTGTTCTGCACATTCCCTGAGCACACTGCCAGAAATGCTCTCTGGTCCAGCAGTTGGCTCTTGCTGTTCTTAGGGCTTCCCTGTCCCCTGCTCTGAAGTCTCTAGACTTCATCAGCCACAAACCTTACTCTTAACTCTGGTTAGAGTGTGTGGTGATGGTCTTGGAGATGGTCACACCACAATGCACTTGCCGATGTAGCTGGTCACTGATGCCGTGTACTCCTCAAGATTGATGGAATCGCCATTGGTTGCAGCCTCCCTGAACATGTTCAAGTCAGTGCTTCTGAGCCGGTTTAGAATGTTTGACAAGTGGTATGTATGCTGGAATGAGCTTAAGAGAAATGTAGACTGAGGTGGGGAATTGCATGATACATGCCAGGTGTCAGGGAGCACCCTGCTACGTCTCCCGTGTGCGCCCAGCCCACTAGGAGCTCCTCGCCAGCATACTAACCACACACACCTGACACTCATCTACACACTCATTTCTCCGCCTATATATATACACTCCCGTCACATGCCGGAGTTCCAGAGTTACGCCGAGTGGATTACTTACCCCCGATTCCAGCCCAGTGCCGCAATTCTCCGAACCGTGCCCTCGGAGTGCACCACTGGATTATCCCTGTGTTTGCCACATGTATTTGTTTTGGCTTTGCCTTTTGTGTTTTATATTAAACTGTGTTTACTGCTACTTCGGCTTCCGCATAACAGAATAAAGGGACTCCCGAAAAGCACACACACACACAAAAAAAAGCAATAATTATATACATAATAAGAAGGGAAAGGATCATAAGACGAGTCATACCATGCAGCCGCAACCAAGCACCTCTTCCGACATCTTGTCTCTGCCCTCCGAACTGCTTTCCTGTCCGCCGCTGCCCGCCAGAACCCACTCACGCCCACCGGCAGTTCTATGGCACTTCCAGCCCCCTTCTCAGGAGAGGCGGCTGAATGCCACGAGTTCCTTCTCCAGGTCAGCCTGTACATTGAGATTCACCCGCCGAGGTTTTCTACCGAACGTGTGAAGGTGGAGTTTATCATCTCCCTCCTCTCCGGAAGAGCGCTGGCATGGGCGCAGTCACTGTGGGAGGCTGCCAGCCCCATAAGGACCACCTACGCCACGTTCACCGCGCACGTCAGGGATGTGTTCTGCGCCGCTTCCGGGACCCTCTCCGCGGCCAACCAGCTACTCAGGATACGTCAAGGGCAGGACTGCATCACCGAATACAGCCTCCATTTCCACACCCTGGCGGTCTCCATTGGCTGGAACGAGACGGCACTGTTCAGCGTGTATCGGCTGGGTCTAGCACCGGAGATCCAACAGGCTATGGCGATACACAATGACTCTGTGGAGCTGGAGAGTCCATTCGGCTCTCACAGTGACTGATGGCATGTCCTCCCACTCCACCTCATGTCGCCGGTGCTTCAAGTATCGCCTCCTCCCCTGATCCAGAATGCAGCTGGGTTCGCAGAGGTTGTCCCATAGGGAGAGGAATGGCCACCTGGCAGCTGAGAGATGCCTGTACTGTGGGATACCAGGCCACTCCCTCTCGAGATGCCCCGCTCGTCCTTCACGTCCTGTGGTGAGTACCGTCAAGCGTGGTGAGTACCGTCAAGCTCCCTGCCGACATCTCGCCTCTATCAAAGCTCACCATAACCCTCATAACCCCCGCTCTCTCTATCTCCGTATGCGCTCTAGTCGACTCCGGCTCAGCAGGGAACTTCATCTCCCAGGCCTGCCTTGACCACGTACGGCTCCCCAGAGAGAGGACAGCCCAGGACCTATTGGTCCAAACCATCCAGGGACGTCCACTGGGCCGGGGTTGGGTGAAGCACTGAGCACCGATCATCACGCTGCAGGTGGGATTGTTTCATCAGAAGGAGATCCGATTCTTGGTGCTGGAGAGCTTCACTGTCAGCATGATCCTAGGGAGGCCGTGGCTACAACAACACCCCCGAGGTGTTGCTGGGACCTCTGCGACATCCTTGAGTGGAGCTTTCACTGTAAGGGACACTGCCTCACACAGCTGCCGTCCAGAAACCACAGGGCCACTGTTGGTGCCACTCGGGTGGAGGAAGCCACAGCCCCCTCACGGGTACAGGTCCCAGAGTGCTACCAGGAGTTCCAGGACGTGTTTTGCTCACGGGCAGCCACTTGCCTCCCTTCTCACCGGCCCTGGTACTGCAGCATCGACCTAGTTCCTAACGCTAAGCTGCCCAAGGGCCGAGTGTATCCCCTGTCGGCCCCTGAACACTGTGCGATAAAGGAGTATATCCAGCAGGCACTCAATCAGGGGTTTATCACTCACTCCTCATCCCCGGCTGCCTCCAGCTTCCTTTTTGTGGGAAAGAAGGACGGCGGGCTTCGTCCCTGCATCGACTACAGGCAGCTGAACACTCAGGTTGTTCCTCTCCCTTACCACCTCCCGCTGGTGCCATCTGCGCTGGAGGACCAAAGAGAGGCGAAGGTGTTCACCAAGCTCGACCTCCGCAGCGCATACAAGCTGGTGCGTATCAGAAAGGGAGACGAGTGGAAGACCCTGAGTCCGTCAAGGAGCTCCAACGATTCCTGGGCATCGCCAATATCTACCGCCGGTTCATCCTGGGGTACAGCCAAGTCAGCGCTCCCCTCATGTCTCTTTTCCGGGGGAAGGTGAAAACCCTGAGATGGACCCCAGAGGCCCAGGAGGCCTTTTCCGAGCTCCGCCAGCGCTTCTGTCAGGCTCCAGTGCTGCGCCATCCGGATAATCGGAAGCCGTTTGTGGTGGAGGTGGATGCCTCCTTGACCGGCGTCGGTGCCGCTCTCTCGCAGTGGTCAGGAACCCCTTGACGGCTCCACCTCTGCGTCTTCTACTCTCACAAGCTCTCCGCCGCTGAACGTAACTACGACATCGGCAACCAGGAGCTCCTGGCCATCAAACTAGCCCTAGAGGAGTGGAGACACTGGCTGGAGGGGGCCGAGCACCCGTTTACGGTGGTCACCAACCACAAAAACCTGCAGTACCTGTGGTAGGCCCGGAGGCTCAACCCCAGACAGGCTCACTGGGCCCTCTTCTTCACCTGGTTCCTCTTCCACATCACCTAACGGGCTGGAGCACAAAACAGCAAGGCCTCTCTTCCAGCATGTCTTCCGGAACTTCAGCCTCCCGGAGTAGATCGTGTCGGATCGTGGGCCCGAGTTCACATCACCGGTCTGGTGGGCCTTCTTCCAGCTCCTGGGGGTTTCAGTGAACCTCTCGTCTGGCTATCACTCCCAGTCCAATGGCCAGGTGGAGCGGAAGATCCAAGAGCTAAGCCAGTACCTCCAAACTGCGGCCGGAGCCAGGAGGACTGGTGCCGTTTCCTGCCATGGGCTGAGTACGCCCAAAACTTGCTCTGCCAAGACTCTATGGGCCTCACCCCCTTCCAGTGTGTGTTGGGATTCCAGCCTCCTCTGTTCTGATTCCCAGGGGATCTGGTGTGGCTGTCTACGAGGGACCTCAGGCTGAGGTTACCATGTCGCAAGTTGAGCCCTCTGTTCATCGGGTTCATCATTCAAGGTGGTCAGTCAGATCAGCGACATGGCGTACCGGATGGAGCTACTACCCAGGTATCACATTCACCCCACCATTCATGTGTCTCTACTCAAGCCCTGTGTTTCACCTGTGTCTCTCCCCCCAGGTGACACTGTTTTCGTCCAGCACACAGCACTGAAATGGCTCTTCTCCGGGTGGTTAACGACATTCTTCTGTCCATGGATGCTGGGCTGATAAACATCTTGCTGCTTCTTGATTTAAGCGCTGCTTTTGACACAGTTTGCCATGATTTAATGATCTCTAGGCTTTCTGACATTGGCATCACTGGCTCTGCACTTTCTTGGCTCATTTCCTACATTAGTGACAGAAAGTATTACATCACTATACAAGGGTTTAGATCTGCTACTGCTTCACTCACACAGGGTGTTCCTCAAGGTTCGGTTCTTGGCCCACTATTATTTATCATCTACATATATCCACTCGGTGACATCATACGCAAGCATGGACTTCAGTTCCACTGCTATGCAGATGATATTCAAATCTACCTCACCACCAGCTCCAATGCTCCATCTCTGCCTGACTCACTCACAGCATGTATCAGGGACATTAAATATTGGATGTCCCGGAATTTTCTTAAATTGAATGATAAAAAAACTGAGATATTATTGATTGGTTCTATTGCCACAGTAAAAACGATGAACCAGTCTTTTGATGTTCATGGAACTCACATTAAGCCTTCATCATCGATCCGTAACCTTGGGGTTTGATTCGATTCAAATCTATCTTTTGGCCCTCACATTTCTTCTCTTGTTAAAAACTCTTTTTTCCATCTTCGTAATATTGCTCGTCTCCAATCTTCTCTCACCATAGCTGATACTGAAACCTTAATTCATGCACTAATCACTTCACGTCTGGACTATTGCAATGCCTTATTTCTTGGTCTTCCAAAAAAACTTATCGCAAGATTACAGTATGTTCAAAACTCAGCAGCAAGAGTTCTCACCTCCACTAGGCGCTCTGCTCACATTACTCCACTGCTTCATGACCTTCACTGGCTAACTGTAGCATCACACATACACTTTAAGGTATTGCTTCTAACGTTCAAAGCATTAAATGGTCTTGCTCCCCAATATCTGTCTGACCTACTCTCCCCTTACCACCCTGTCCGGTCCCTTAGATCAGTTTTTATAAATAAAACTTCTTCTTCTTCTTCTTCTTAAGACCATACAGCTGACTGACAACATTGGTTCAAAAGAAGACATGACAGTCTCCGGGTGGCTTCATACACAACAATCAAATGAGACACTGGCTGACCATGCGGATCAATCCCTGGCAAGATGACCACTGGGCGATGAGACTCCAGCCAGTGGTAGAACATCAGGATTGACAAGGTAGCTCCGTAAAAAGAGACGATCAGACTAGGAACTCGGAACACCAGGAGCTCGGAATAATAATGTTAATAACATTAATCAAAAATTAGAACATAAACAAAAAGTGGTAGAAGAATCTCCTGACTTATGGTGTTTAGCTACCACAGCCTAGAGTTTAAGGACTACGAGTCAGAAGATTTTGAGGTTGAATCTCATGTCCACCAAGCTGCAACTGCTGTGTCCCTGAGCAAAGCCCTTAATGCTCAGTTGTATAAAAATGAGATTCAATTTAAGTCACTCTGGATAAGGGGATCTGCCAAATGCTGTGAATGAATAAAATGAATTATATTAGTTATGTGAAATCAATGTTTCACTTACACTAATAAAAGATTAAATAAATTCTAGATTTATATTTAATACTGTAGAAAACTGAATTAGAAATAATACCAGGGCACGCATGGCTTCATGAAATATTTCTAAGGAAAAATAGCAAACAGATTGTACAGAGGGCAGACTACAGTATTGTTAGAGCCATCACGTTACCCACACTCTAACATCACCCGAATTGATATGAATTTTTTTGAATTTCAATATTGAATATTGAAGTTTGCTTTCTGTTTGTAAGATATTTAACTTATTATTGCGATGCACTGAATCTTTTTCAGATTGTTGACAAGGCCACTAGACCAAACCTAAAATGTCCAGAAAAATCTTCACTAATAGATTTAATCTTAACAAACACTCCCCATAAGTATTCAACTGCATCTATATTTGTGAATGACATCAGTGACCACTGTGTCATCGCAACAGTAAGAAACACAAAAGTTCCTAAAACTAAACCAAACATCATGACTAAGCGAGACATGAAACATTTCTCAGAACAAGGGTTTTTACACGATTTGAATAATAATAAATTCCTGACGTTGAAATAGCCTGGGATTTTTTTATACAAATTTTTCTGCTATAGTCAACAAACATGCTCCTCTCAAAAGATATAGGGTCAAGGGTCAGAATAATGCATGGTTTTCTCATTCATTATCAAATATGCTTCATGAGCGAAACCTGGCATTGGAAAAAGCTAGAAAAAACTATCTAAATTCAGACTGGCTTGATTTCAGGCGACTACGTAATGCATGCACGTTTGCAGTCAGAAAAGCTAAAGCTGAACATTTTCTTACACAAACATCTAACAATTTAAATAATTCAACAAAATTTTGGAAAAGTGTTAAATCATTAACTAAAAATATTAAAGGTATTGAACTTCCATCATGTATCAATAAGGGCTCTGATATAATCATTGATAAAATAAATATGCTTAATTGTTTTAATGAATACTTCATAGTTTCTGTTTTTTGTTTTATTCAGTTAATGATGCTCATTTGAATCCTTTGACTGTCCAGTTGGAGAGCGTATTGTCTAGTCAATCTTTCAACTTTTCACCAATTGCAGTCTCTGAAGTGTGTAAAGCCCTTAAATCTTTAGATGCTTCAAAATCGGCAGGTCCTGATAATTTAGAACCCTACTTGTTAAAGCTAGCAGCTGGTTTTATTGCCCCAACTCTGTCTTATATTTTTAACCTGTCACTTGATTCGAATGAAATTCCACTTATATGGAAATCAGCTTTTGTCCTTCCCCTGTTTAAAGGTGGAGATCCCACACACCCAAATAATTATCGACCCATTTCCAAACTGTCAGTCTTGCCCAAAGTCCTCGAAACATTTGTCAATAATCAAAAATCAATTTTTGTCTTTTAATATTATCATGTCTGATTTTCAATCTGGTTTTAGAAAAGAACATAGCACAACTACGGTTTTAAATTATTTTATTGAAGCTGTTGATAATAAGGAACACTGTGCTGCTTTATTCATTGATCTATCAAAAGCATTTGATACTGTGGATCGTACTATACTGATACAAAGACTTATGGATATTGGATTATCTAAACATACAATTGGTTGGTTTAATAACTATCTTTCAAACAGAACACAATGTGTACAGGCAGAAGGTTTTATATCTGGTTCACTCAACGTTACTAAAGGTGTGCCACAGGGGTCAGTCCTTGGACCACTTCTATTTACTACATATATAAATAATATTGATCATAATGTCCATAATGTAAAGTTTCATTATTATGCAGATGATACAGTTATTTATAGTTTTGCCGCCACACCCAATCAGGCTCTTTCGCAGTTACAGTTTGCATCTGATATTGTTCAGCGTAATTTGTTTGAATTAAAATTAGTTTAAAATGTTGATAAAACAAAATTCATGTTGTTTTCTAAACCCAAACCAATCTTAAAGAATAACCTTCTGCCTATTACTATGTCTCAAGGTTCAATTGAGTTTGTGTCTCAGTATAGGTATCTGGGGATTTTAATTGATGACGCTCTCTCCTTTTCCCTCATGTAGAGCAACTGGTGAAAAGATTGAAAGTGAAATTGGGTTTTTTATTTTAGAATCAAATCCTGTCTTTCCTTTGATGCAAAAAAGAGGCTTGTTGAAGCGACTTTTATGTCTGTACTGGATTACGGTGGTTATATATGCATGCATCTTCACAGTGTTTACATGCTATTGATACTGTTTATCATGGTGCATTGAGGTTTATAACAAATCTTAAAACCCTCACTCATCACTGTGTGTTGTATGCTCGGGTTGGCTTTTTTGTTTTTTATATATAAATCTATCCTGGGTTTACTTCCATCATATCTTTGTACATACATCTGTAAAAAGTATGCTTGTAGCTATAGCCTCAGGTCACAAGAATTATTTTTACTTTCTGTTTCAGTGGTACGTACTGAATGTGGAAAAAAAGCATTTTAATTTGCTGGAATCTGCCTGGAATTGTTTGCAAAGTGCATTAAATCTGAGGACACTGGTTCTGTTGGACATTTTAAAAAAACTTTTACATGATTTGGAGAAAGAAACATCGGGCTGTAGGTGTTTTAATTAGATTTTGATTGATATTGAAATTTGATGGATTTGCTTCTGTGTGTGTGTGTGTGTATTGTTGGATGTTATTTGTTAAACTCAAACGTGCTTGCATCTGTTAGTCTTGGCCAGGACGCTCTTGTAAAAGAGATTTTTAATCTCAATGTGCTTCTTTCCTGGTAAAATAAAGGTTAAATAAAAAAAAATAATAAAAAGTCAGGCTCCTGTTCACCATGTTGTGAATTATTGTCAGTTTCTCTGTGTACCAAGCCTTCTTTATTGTCTACATTGTGTCATTGACCTGTTTTCCTGTTCACAGTTTCTTGGCTTTTGGCTTCTGTTAAGGATTTGTTTGTCACACTGCTTGTTTCTAACTTTCAATTCTTTTTTTATGTTTGGATTGTCTGCTTGTGATTCCTTAATTCCCCATATGAATTCCATCACACCTCCTACAGTGGATTCCTTTCACAGATGAACAGTTTTATAAATCAGTTTAACAACACAAGGACACAAACAGTGAAGAATTCGTGTGGTAAATTTATTTTAAAAATAAAAAATGTGATAAATTGCACATTAAGCAACTTAATAAATAGATAACTAAATTCATTCGCTAAGTATCACACAAAGTTACAAATAAAATAATGACAAAATAATGATGTGAAAAGAACTGCTCACAGCCAAGATGTTTTCAAAACTCTTGTCTTTTTGTCAGTATTTAATACCAACTAGCTCTGAATCTCTGCTTTACCTCTAAAGCTCACATTCATTATTACGAGCTACAGTAATTATAGGAGAAATTCAAAGGAGATGTGTTATAAGAACTTTACACATTTTTGTTTCATTATAATTCAATCTAAAAACAGCTATTGATATATATTCCTTATTGACTACTAATTATATATAGATGTAACTTATATGTATTATGCTAATATAATAATATAACAGCTAAACAGTTAATACAAAATTATCATTATTCAAAAGATAACGTAAAATAACAAAGTTAACATTGATTTAAGGTCATAATTTTTATTAACTACACTCTAAAGTGGTCATTACTTATTCTGTCGTTTTTAAAAAAATCGTTGTCACTATTAATTAAAATTAGTTGTTTGCACTATTCAGATGAAATATTGAGTGCAATGATCATGTTAAGCAGAGACAACTTGGTATGTTACATTTCTGTAAGAGAGGGGAGAGGAGGGGAGGGGCTTGAAACAGGATGTGACAATGCACTGTCTGGTCTTCGGCACGCAAACCATGGATTTTTGAAAGCACTTTGAAACGTTGAGTGTAAATAGTCTAATATATAGTAATCTTTCTGACAATAAATGATTACCCTAAAACTGATGTTAGTTAAATGTTAATAAGTTAACTTAGTGTAAATGTGACGATTGATGCAAATTTTTTTTAATTGATGCTCATTTTCTCTCCGTTCACAGTAACATGCGCTATTTCTGTCAGGTCACATTTAATAACGTTAGCCAGTGTTATATGTTCCCAGTTACAACGTTTGTATTTCCCTGGCATAAGTTTTTTTTTTTGTTGGTTCATATAAGCGTGTATGTATGTACACGTGCTTTTCGCTAACGCTAGCATATGTCTCAGGTGTATTACAATAACCGTTCAAAACGTGTTTCTTATGAAACTTTTATTATTTTTGTTTGTTTGTAGTAGCAACTTAAACTGTTTAAAAGATGTAGTCATTAGCAGATGTTCATTAACATTTTACAGTGAAAGTGATTTGCTAATCTAAACGTTTTCTTATGCTCTGGTTTCACAGGTTCTTTTGAAGATGCAGTGGAAGTTTTGTGAATTTATATGTGACAAATGAGGTTACCTATTACAACATTATAGTTAATTACCACCAGGGCTAAGCTAGCTTTAGAAGCCATGCATGTTTTATGTTCTCAAGATGCACAGTGTACAGAGCAACCGGTTTCCTTGCAAATTTCTAGTAATGTCAACTAATTCGGGTTGAGTGTACTGTTATTTCCTTCCTCCACCCTGTGAAACACAACTCCATCTGGTTGTTTACGCCATTTCACTGTGATGTTCTTTGTCCCCAAATCATCCTTCAGTTTCTGGTTGATCTGAAAAACAGAATAAGACTTTTATTACTAAATAATGCAGGATAGAGACTCACCTGTAGGAAATGATACAGAAACTGAATACAACAGTCAGAATCTGATTGCAATAAAGATTATATGTGTCAGAGTTTGATGAATACTGGGAAATGTACATTATAAGTCTTGTGGAGGATGAGACCCACCTGCTCCAAGATGGCCGTCATCACTGCAGGATCATTCACATCCTCTTTTGATTGGACCTTCACTCTTAGTGTTTGTTGTACCTTCATTTCTAAATGCAGAAACAAACAATAACCCAATTTAACAATCACACTGAACTCAGTTTAATTTGCCTAAATATAAGACTGAATAAAACATTAACTCACCTGAGTAACAGAAGAAAGGCATTATGTCTGAACACTGAGCATCAGCAGCCTGGCCGTTATTTATATAACCACAGTTTTCATTCCCCAGAGCATTATCAGGTTTTCCAGTCATCCATCTGATGGTAGAGAACTTGGTTTGGTCTGTCCACTTCCAGGAGTCTCTGAACAGACCAAACCAAGTCCAACCAGTGGTCAGTGCCTTTATAACTGAGTCTTCAGTTGCATCTCTTGAGCTGGCCAAGTCTGTGTGATACTGTCTGCAGTAAGTCTGAGCATCAAGCCATGTCATAGTAGTGGAAATGTAAATGTACCTCTGATTTCCAGTTTTACTGACTGTGAGAACAAAAAACACATGATGAAATGTGAGTATTAAGGCAATGTTAATGCTTCAAAACAGAAAAGTTATACAGATTACAACATTAAAACCCTAAAAGCAAATTTCTCAAAGCTCTGAAAACAGAACAACAAGAACATGTCAGGATGCGCTCATCCTTCAGTATTGCCACCCCTATTCCCAGGTCGGAGGCTATATACATTGAAATGTCATATAGATGAGTCTGAAATGTGTTCCATGATATTCTGTTGAATATCAGTGAGTATACTTGAAACACACGGTATAGAATTTTTATTACAAAACAACATTCTCTACTGCCGAATAGGAAAGTGAGCAATATCTAGATTTTTACCATCAAAACAGACAGCGGGGTTTGATATAATACATGGCAGATCCGCCCAGCCCCAGGGAGACGTACTGCAACACTCCTGATTTCCTCCCTTATTGTTGGGTTCACCTTGTGTCCATCTCATGTATCCTACTGACACATTCCCCATGGACCAGTGGTAGCTGTTGATGGGATTGTAGAGTCCAATCCAAGCACTGGAACTGAATTTATGTCTCTGTGCTTCATTCTGAAGTAGGACCATGTTGTCATTACTGTCGATGATAGCCAGGTCAGTGTGTGTGGCTCTGCAATAAGCCTGAGCATCACTCCAGGTTTTCCCCTGCTGGATCAGATAGTACTGACGAGGGACAGACAGGACGAGAGGAACAAATCCTGTGGATAAATTTTAAACATTATATTTATATTATATTTATATTATATTTATATTAGCTGCCAGAATATTTTTGCTCAATTAATTAATTCTTCCCATAATTCGCCTTGCTTTAATTGCATAGTTTCAATTTTATTGAATAAATAAAATTATGACGTTTTATTCATGAAATATTCTCTCACCTGTGAAAAACAGGAGTATGTAGAGACACTGCTCCATTACTGATGTGTAGATAAACTCACTAAGACAAAAGAAATGTGATTAAAATCCCTCAGCAGTTCTGATCAGCAGTAAAACTGACAACTGTAAGTACAACATCACTACATATGATTATAACTGCATTTAAACACAAATCTGATTGAGGGAACATGAATTGAGTATTCATGTAATTACTGAATGTATATCATTTCTCAAGCTGTGTTATTCTGAGCTTATTTTAAAAGATTAATATATAATTATTTTAAATTGTCAGAAGGACAGAGAGAGGCTGTATGCACACAAGTACAGGAGAGCTTTCATTAAATCCAAAAACAAATCTAAAGGCAGATAAATCCAAAGAAAGAGCAACGGCAGGTCAAAAACAGCAGGTAATCGATAGGTCTGAATCAGGCTATGGTCACACGGGGTAAAAACAGAACAAAAAAAGGCTGTGGTCAAAACGGAAACAAGGAATACATTTTAGTATTTAATATTAACATTATTACAGTTCAGTATGAATTTACTGTATTGTATTAATATTTAAATTTGTATTTCCAAATATCACAGATGTTCAGGACAGATGTTCAGGACTGGGTACAGGATTTATTTATAGTCACAATTTAAAATGGATTACATCATTACTTTTATAAACATGAGGAATACAACAAATAAAACATCATAAATAATAAACTGATAATGAACTATTTATTAAAGTAAAGACTGGAAATACATTAGTGTATAATAAACTGTCCTCTGTGTCCTGTGTGAAGTATTCAGATGTTCACAGCTCCTAATTTAAGATTATTCAGAATCTTTAAGACTATTAATTCTCACAGATCAGTCAGTGGAAAATGTTTTTCTTACATCAGGTTTAAACTCAGCAAAAAAGAGTTCCACTGAACCATGACAACATCTAAATATTTTATACATTTTTATTTATCAGTTTTTCATGAGTTATAGTGACTGTTAAAGTTAATTCATTTAGTCAATTAATAATATTTGTTTATTGGTTCTTAAATGAGATTTTTATTAATCACAAATATCTTAAACTATTTTAATCCCACATGTTATGATCTGTAAAACTTTCCCCATTAAGTGGGAGAAATAAGTGAATTCAGTAGAAAATTAAAACATACCTGAAATGTGAAGAAAGTAAAGAATCTCAGTGTCTTTCAGAATCTCAGATCTGTTCTGTGGTATCTGAAGAACCAGCTTTCTGTTTATTCTGTTTTTGGCTTAATGACATATGTAAAAGAGCACTGCCATCTTTCCCTACTTTACAAAACAGATTGGATGGAAATCTGAGGTGGACAGGACATGACTGAACAAATGGAGGACTAAAGTTCAGGTTTGTTGGTCAAGTTACCTTACAAGTTATATTCTCTTTGGAGTATAATTTAAAGAAGGATATTCAGTTCAGTTTAAATTGTTAGACAGCACAAAGATGCAATAAGGGGAGTAATCAAGTGAAAATCAGTAGTGAGGTTTTAATTCACAGACATACTTCATAGATTCCATATTTTAAAATACATCAGTGACCTTGCAAATAATTGTACACAGTGAAAAAGAAGGAAAAACAAAATCAAAACAAATTGGAAATGAACAAAAACAAACAAACTAATGGTTACTTTGCAAGAAGAAATATATCATTAATAATAATGATAATAATGATAATAATAATGGTTCCACCATCTCTCAGGGTAAGAGGCAAGTATACTACAAGACTCTTCTCTGTACTGGCACCAAGGTGGTGGAATGAACTTCCCCTAGAGGTCCGGACAGCTGAGTCACCGGCTATTTTCAAGCGGCGGTTGAAAACCTACTTATTCAGGAAGCACTTCAACTAGCACTTCTTTCCTTATCCTTTGCATTTAAAAAAAAAAGAGATTTTCATTGTAACTTTGAACAAATGTTTTAAACTCATGGTATCTTAAGTATGTAACCTAGTGAACCAGCATTAATGTATTCAGTGTTAGAGATTTAAGCACTTATGTACGTCGCTCTGGATAAGGGCGTCTGCCAAATGCTGTAAATGTAAATGTAAATGTAAATAAAAATGACATACTCAGTATAAACAATAAATCCATTTGAAACAACCACTAGAAGAGATATTATTCTCTAATAAACACAACAACTCCTAAGATCCATTATTTTTAATTGTGATAATAAGGCAAAAATCCAGTGAAAATACTAAAAACAAATGCTAATGACATAAAAACAACTTATCCTGGGTTATCAGGTAAACTAAGAAGCTGTATGGATTGAAGCTTAACAGCCATTACATAGACACCAGTATCTCACCATGCCTGTGGTAAGGTTTCCAGGACATTACAGAATACAAGCATCTCCACAATCAAAGTTCTCCAGCTATCCCCAACCAGACTAAAGAGTGCGTTCTCCATCATCAATCCCTGCAAGGGTGACAATCCAGTCATTTATTCAGTCATATTAAAGCAGCTATGTAGCTGAGGTTGCTGGACTTGGAAAATAGCACATGCTATTGGATCCTAGACCTGATTAAGCACAAACTCAACACATGGCTACAGGAACGAGACGCTGTGTCGAAACGCTATGGGAACGCCCTGCGTGACCGCGCTCTGAACCACGTGTGTAATCTGACCAATAGGCATTGGGACGTGACGTCATCGGCGGGTGACATTGCGTAAATCTCCCGCCTGTGAGAGGAGATCCCTCCTGGGAGGAATTTCCCACGGAGGGCCCTCGAGTAGGGACTCCAGATCCGCAAACCATGGCTTGCCCGGCCATCGAGGTGCTACCAGGAGGAGACGGACTCCATCCCGGCAAACTCTCTCCAGAACTCCAGGGAGCAGTGCAATCGGAGGAAAGGCGTACAGGCGTAGCCTCGGCCACGACTGTACCATGGCATCCAGACCTAATGGGGCTGGGTGAGAGAGAGAGAACCAGAGGGGACAGTCCAAGGTCTCCCGGGTCACAAACATATCCACCTGGGCTCTGTAGAACCTCCGCCATATGAACTCCACCACCTCGGGGTGGATACGCCATTCCCCAGGCCTTGGCCCCTGCCTTGACAGGGCATCTGCTCTGACATTCAACCGTCCCGGGATATAAATGGCCCTCAAAGAGAGGAGTCTGTCCCGAGACCATAAGAGGACCGTTCGTGCTAGCTTGTACAAAGGGTGAGATCGGAGGCCCCCTTTGTGGTTGATGTAGGAGACCACCGCAGCATTGTCCATGCGGACCAATACATGGCGATCTTGCAGGTCTGGGAGGAAGTGTTTTAACCCCAAAATCAGAAAGGGGCAGGGCTTTTGCTGGCATTTAACCGAAACCCAAGCACCTTCATGCAGGCGAGGACGACATCTCGATGACGCAATGCCTGGTGCTCTGACTGAGCCAGAATCAAGGTAATCGTCGAGGTAATTTAAAATGCGGATGCCCTGGAGCTGCAGCGGGGTCAGTGCTGCGCCGACGCATTTCGTGAAGGTGCGGGGCGAGAGTGCTAGGCCGAACGGGAGGACCCGATATTGGTAAGCTTCGCCCCTGAAAGCAAACCTCAGGAAACTCCTGTGTGCAAGAAGGATGGAAACGCGTCTTCCAGATCTATTGTGACGAACCAGTCCCCTGACCTGATCTGAGTCACGACCTCCCTGAGGGTGAGCATCCTGAACCTGAGCCTCCTGAGAGAGCGGTTCATAAGCGTTGATCTAGAATGGGACACAACCCACCATCCTTTTTCGGAACGATGAAGTACGGGCTGTAAAAGCCTGACTCCCGAACCGAGGGGGGACCACCTCGATGGCTCCTTTCCTCAGGAGTGTGTGCACTTCTTGTTCCAGGACCAGAGCCTGCTCGGGTCCCACCAGGGTGGGACACATCCCGTTGAAACGGGGAGGAGAGGACGCGAACTGAACCATGTAGCCGTCCTCTATGGTCCGCAGGACCCATCGGGAGACTCCTGGCAGATCCTCCCAAGCTGTCAAAGTTCCTCAGGGGAACCAGCCCCTCAGGGCTGGCCTCTGACCCACTCAGAGCAGCTGGGGCCAAGTCCTGCAGCTGATGGCGCCTCGCGAGATTTGGCGGACACTCTCCCTCCACAACAAACCTTCGGGTGGAAAGGTAGGGAGCGAACCGCTGGAGGGAAGCCGCGCCCTGAAGCACATCTTGTGTCAGGGCTGACAGACCGGCCTCCATGACCTGAATGGCCGGAGCCATGTACTGCGGCCATTGACACCTCCTGAGAGGCGGCGGGTCTCCCCCATCCGTACCGAGACTTTGGGCGGAAGTGGAGGGAGGTGCCCGCTGGAGGGGGACCATGCTTTGGAGCACATCTTGTGGCAGAGCCAATGGCCCGGCACCCCAGTGGTGCAGGGGAGGGATGGGCACCGTAACGTGAGGTGTGTCCCATCCCCCAACCGTAGTCTGACAGGGTCTACACACCACTGCCCGTATGTCGGAGGCGAGGGCGACCTTCAGGTCGTCCTGCTCCTTCTTGGGCCCAGAGCATCGCCTTGGGCCCTTAGGCCCCACCCGTGGAGATCGGGTGGCCATGCTCTTTTTCTGGGCCTCGTGGTGCCCGAAAGGACCAGGCTGGGGCTGCCCCACGAGATCGCCGAGGGAGGTACTTCTGAAACGCAGCCGACTGCTTTTTAGACTCCTGGAAGTTGTTCACGACCGCCGTTACAGCGTCGCCAAACAGTCCAAGAGGAGCCATCGGTGCGCCCAAAAGCACGGCTCGATCCTTGTCCGGGAGGTCGGACAAGGCGAGCCACAGATGCCTTTCAGTGGCCACCAGGGCTGCCATGGGCCGACCATGGGCCCGCACCATGTATTTCGTGGCCCGAAGAGTCAAGTCGGCAGTCCGACGCAACTCCTCAATATCAGCGGTCGCGGAGCTAAGTTCCTCACCCAAATCTCGTAGCAGGTCAAACTGGTATGCGTGCAACACACCCATGGTGTGGAGCCCACGGCCTGACCTGCTGCCGCGTAAGCCTTCCCCACTATGGCTGACGTAGCACGTAGCGGCTTAGTAGGGAACGCCGGAGCCTTTAGTGATGATGCTACGCTAGTGGAGAGATAGCTAGCCAGTGTCGCTTCCACACGCGGCATCGGCCCGTAGCCGCACGCCTTAGCCTCAACCACATTCACGTAGAGCGAGGAGTGATGAAGAGAATTGCATGCCGAGTACGGGGTTTCCCAGGATCTGGACACCTCGGCGTGCAGATCGGGAAAAAAACGGCAGGCTCCGGCACTCAGGAAGTGACACAGGGTGCAGGAAACGCTCATCCAGCTTACTGGGTGTGCGCTGCTTCTGCTGCTCCATCGGCCAATCTAAATCCAGCTTGGCTACGGCTCATGTCACGACCTCGAGGAGCTCCTCATACAGCACAGGCTGTGAGGAGCCCACAGGCTCGCTAGCATCTATCAGCTCTCCTTCCTCGGAGGGAGAGACATGTAGGCCCATCGGGCCTGCTTCTCTGCGAGAGCCGGAGCTCGATTCAGCAGACAAGGCTGGAAAGGACTCATCCGCCTCCAATCCCACTGCTAAATCGACCTGCGAGCCCCGCTGGTGCCGGCCCCGCTTTGCCTTGGCAAGAGCGGGACCGGAGCCGTGAGGGAGAGTGCTCTTCTCGAAGAGCGCTATACCGGGAGCGAAGCGTGCGCATTGCCATGCGGCTGCAATGCGAGCAATCGACTCCCTCGAGAGCCGATTGTGCATTCTCCACTCCCAAGCAAACAATGCACCAATCGAGCGAATCCTTCCCGGTAATAAAACGGGGACACGGAAAAACACACTTTCGGATCTTTTGTCTGCTAGCCATCACTCGATCATAAAAACACAGTATCAGAAAAACAGTGCTTACCTGAACGAGCAGAAGCTAGCATCTTGTCCATCTCGCAGCTATTTGTAGCTTCCTGTTTACGCGACGTCAACCGCCGATGACGTCACATCCCAACGCCTATTGATCAGGTTACACACGTGGTTCAGAGCGTGGTCACGCAGGGGCGTTCCCATAGCGTTTCGACGCAGCTCGAGTTCCGAAAGGGAACTATACTGCTTTACCAGATTCAGCAACAACCACATCAAGTTTGATTGATAGTTTATCAATAAAGGCATTGAATCCTATGAAACATACAGGATGGAGATACAGAAGCTCCAGAATTGAATCATAACCTCTCCATCAATGGTGATAAGCCAAAGAAGGCAATCGAAGTAAAAGATTGTAATCAACTTCTGGAAGGCTGACACACCCAAACATCCTCCACAGATAATTTATGGTAGTATTAATAGGGTCAGCAGCATTAAGTTCCTGTAGGTATGCCTGGGAGATATCCTATTGCTATTGTCAAAAAGTAAGAGCTGTGTGTCCATATAGTTTTTGCTTTATATTATGAACAATACACTGTATTTTTAATGTTTTTTACATAATCTATTACTGGGTAATGTTTGTGCTAAAAGGATGCATGTGGTAAAAGTCTTAAAAGTAAATGAAAGTTGTTTTAAAATGCAGAGATATTAAAACTTTAGTAGAATATGGCATAAATGTCATACATTTCACAAGACCTGAAATGGCAGTGCAACATAAACTCCATCATCAAAAAGGTCCAGCAGAGGATGTACTTTCTATGTCAACTAAGGAAGTTTGGTCTGCCACAGGAGCTGTTGATGCCGTTCTACACTGCTGTCATTGAATCTGTCCTGTTCACATCCATCACCATCTGGTTTGGTGCAACTGAAACACACAGTAAAAACAGCAGAAATAATAACTGTTAAAAGGTTTACTGGGAAGTGAACTGATGCATGTCTGTGTGTTGTTTTTTATTTCCAGAGCAATTGGAGGGACAGAACACGACACTCCCTTATACTGCTGCGCCCAGCCAGCCTCCTGGGTCACATCTCATTACCACGGAAGAGCTTCACCACACAGAGCACAGAGCACCCCTTCATACTAAGACACCTTTTCATGTAATAAAGCACTATTTTCCATCTTGATGTGCCTGTGTTCTGCTCTCACTAGTGGTTGTTTACAGAGCATTGCCCTGTCGTACAGATGACATCATTCACATCTACTTTTATGGCATTTTATAGATGCCCTTATCCAGAGCGACATACAAGTTGCATCATGGCCTGCACAAACACACCGATAACACTATAAATATTAATTCATGTATAATCATAATGAATTAATCTATTAATTGATTAACATTCCCACACTGCAGAGTGATTAAGTCTATGCTCTAATCTGTAACAATCTCTAACACCTGAATATCCTAAACTGAGTGTGTGTCTGTATACCGTGCCAAGACATTTAACAAAGTCAAACAGTGACCATGACACAGAATTTATTATAAGTGCTGTTTCATCACACTTTTCTCATTTTACTCTAATTGCCACAACCATGTGGCAGCCTTTTGTCTAAATTGGATATAAGTGACCTGCGGTCAGACCTACTGGTAACCAGTCCTATAAAGCTGGCTCCTGTCCAGTCTCCATGGCTGCAGTGAGTTTTCTTAAACTTACAGTGGTGTGAAAGTGTGTTTGCCCGTTTCTGATTTTTTCTGTTAAAACATAACTTAAGTGTGGTTTATCACACCTGAATTAAATTTCTCTAGCCACACTCAGGCCTGTTTACTGTCACTCCTGTTCGCAATCAAGAAATCACTTAAATAAGATCTGACTGATAAAGTGAAGTAGACCAAGAGATCCTTAAAAGCTACACATCATGCCGAGATCCAAAGAAATTCAGGAACAAATGAAAAAGAAAGTAATTGAGATCTATCAGTCTGAAAAATGTTTTAAAGTCTAAAGCTTTGGGACTCCAGCAAACTAAAGCTTCTAAAGCTTTGGGACTCCAGCAAACCACAGTGAGAGCCATTATCCGCAAATGGTAAAAACATGGAACAGTGGTGAACCTTCCCAGGAGTCACTGGCAACCAATATTACCCTAAGAGCACAACAACGCCTCATCCAAGATGTCAAAAAAGACCCTACAACAACATCCAAAGAACTGCAGGCCTCACTTGCCTCAGTTAAGGTCGGTGTAGTTCCAACATGAAAACCACTGCTGAGCAAATAGAACATAAAGGATCATCTCAGATTTGCCAGATTTGCACATAGCCCAAGACTTTTGGGGAAATACTCTGTGGACTGATGAGACAGAAGTTGAACTTTTTGGAAGGTGTGTGTCCCGTTACATCTGGTGTAAAAGTAACACTGTGTTTCAGAAACAGAACATCATACCAACAGTAAAATATGGTGGTGGTAGTGTGATGGTCTGGGGCTGTTTTACTGCTTCAGGACCTGGAAGACTTGCTGTGATAAATGGAACCATGAATTCTGCTGTCTGTGCGGCCATCTGTTCATGACCTCAAGCTGAAGCGAACTTGGGTTCTGCAGCAGGACAATGATCCAAAACACACCAGCAAGTCCACCTCTGAACGGCTGAAGAAAAAAACAAAATGAAGACTTTGAAGCGGCCGAGTCAAAGTCCTGACCTGAATCCTATTGAGATGCTGTGGCAGGACCTTAAAAAGGTGGTTCATGCTCGAAAGCCTTCCAATGTGGCTGAATTACAACAATTCTGTAAAGATGAGTGGACCAAAATTCCTCCACAGCGCTGTAACAGACTCATTGCAAGTGTCAGACAACAGGTCTCCACGGACCCGCTGTCAGGCTTTACTGGGTTCCCAAAAAACAAAAATGATGTCAATACTCGCAAAGATGTAAGTGTAAAAGTGCTGTTTATTTTACAGTACCCAAGAGGTGAATACCAACACAACACTATATACAAAAGTAATAAAGGAGCGAAACTGTGAAAACCAAAAAGGGAGGAAAAAAAAAGAAATATATAAATATAGATATAAGTCCACTACTTCCAGACAATAACCCAAAATTTGCTCACTGCACCACAATTGCACGCTCGCTAGCCAGGTAAACTGACCCAGATCATTCTCTGGGGCACCTTCTTATAGGCCAAGCCCCGCCCCTTTTGGGTAAGACCAACATTATCACCAGAGGTTAGTAAACAGGTAAGTATGTACATTTAAACCACACAACACCATTATATATATAAACATATAATCAGCGAAATATTTCGAGAAACCAAAATATGATCAAAATAACAAATAATAAAGATAAACAAAAATAATAAACACAGAGTAATAATATTTTATTTAATTATTCCCCCTGTAACAAACAAGACAATGGACGAGCCAGCTTCCGGCTGCTTCACGCCGACACGCCCACTCACATCGGACCCGGCGCTATTTATCCAGGCCGCTGGTGGCGCTCGGGTTCGACCGGCCGATGATGGAGAAGCAATGCGGAAGACCAGCAACACAGACGCCGACAAACACTTAACAGGCACGTATAGACACACCACAGGACAAAACATTGAACGCAAGACAAAGCTAATATGTGTGTGTGCGTGTGTGTGTGTGTGCGTGTGTGTGAGCTGCACGGATCAACGGGCATAGGGACAGGTCACTCTGTCACAGCAAGTTATTGCAAACGCTTGATTGCAGTACAGGAATCGGATTGGCGATTGGAGGAACAACCAGTTATTACTGTAGGTTTAGGGGGCAAACACTTTTTCACAAATGTGGGTTTGGATTTTCTTTTCCCTTAATAATAAAAACATTACTTTAAAAACTGCATGTTGTTTACTTGTGTTATCTTTGACTAATATACAATTGACAATTTGTTTGATGTGAAACATTAAAGTGTGATAAATGTGCAAAATACTAGAATATCAGAAAGGGGGCAAACAGCTTTTCACACCACTGTTATTTGGTTTGTGGTACTCATTCTAACCTTCAAGCTTGAAAGGTCTGAATGCCATCACATCTGATATCCATATTCACTGCCATTCACTGTCCATCCAAGCAGTCTTTTTTTTAATTCATGTGTGTATTTAATTTTAATTATGTGTATCATGTGTCATTTCCAACAGAAATATCAACACTGACCTTATACACAGACCATCTGTCTGTCTGCATTGTTGTCAGTCTGTGACCTAGTGAACCAGTATCCATGTTTTCATAGTCAGAGACTTCAATGAACAGCTTAAGAGGTGGAGAGATGAATGTAGCCCACATTCAAAGTGTCTTTGATATAATATTCAATAGCCTGTAGTCTCAGGTGCAGCCAGCAGGTAATACGTCTGCTACTCTCTGTACAGTTCTCCCGTGTTTGTCCAGGCAAAAACTCTCGTTGTGACGATTATCACGCCTCTCTTCGACCTCTCTCACACAGCAAGCTGCAAACTGATGTGTTACTCGGTCTTTCTTCACCAAGCTGCCTCTTTGATGTCCACGATTGTTGTCCACTGTGAACACAACTCTTTTTCCTGTGCCGAAATTTCTCACTTCCTGCGAAAACTGTTTTCATCAAGGATTTAAATCAAGGATGTACAAAGATTTTATGATATACTTCCTTAACACATACTTCCTATGTGTTTAGCACACCATGAACATTAAAGAACAAAACACATCTACTTCACTTAATAAGAAGCAGTAGAGCCAGATGAAGAAGTTTCTCTTTAACATCAGCTCTCTCTCTCTCTCTCACACACACACACACACACACACACACACACACACACACACACACACACACACACACTCTAATGATTAGTATAAAGGCACAATGACAAATGTTACAGTGAATAAAATATTAAACACAATTTCAATTAAAGCAATTACAGCTTTAGCCTCAGAGTAAGTGTGTGTGTGTGTGTGTGTGTGTGTGTGTGTGTGTGTGTGTATTCTTACCCATCAGGAAAGCGTAGTTCTGATAATAAATCATAGAATTCCTGTTCATGTTATGTACATTTATATGTGTGGATATTTATATGAACATGTATTGTATTCATTTAATAATAAACAAAACTAGACTTGTAAAGTTCATCGCGACAAACTTTGATGTTGGCTTTGACGGTGCAAGTATTCGCAAAGGCCAGTACATTTTGAAGGCGAGTGGACATAAGGGTCAGTGATACTTTTGGAGGCAAGTGGACAGAAAGATTGTGAAAGCTACTGGACTGCTAGGTGCCAATACTTTTGGAGGCAAGCGGACATGAGCATGTGACGTGATCCCAATACCCGTGAGGCAGTTCCCTTGATATCAAAAAACTTTTGATAAATTTTTGTCTCGGGTGTCTCTAGATGCTAGATACCAAAGGACATGCAAATCGGACAAACAGTCTAGGAGGAGTTCGAAAAAGTAGGTATTACGGAAAATTCAAAATGGCGGAAAGGTATTCATGACAGAAATGATGTCATATGGTGCATTCGATTCGGCATGAGCAAAGGATCCAAAATATGCAAGAACTGTGTCTCTCGGCGTTACGAGTCAGCAGTTATGAACATGAACATAATTGGATGTTTGGACTGTTGGTGGCGCTAAAGAGTTTGAACTAGACACACCAAAGTTGCTAGAGTAACTTCTAAGACTGGCCTCTACATGTGTGCCAAATTACATAACTTTCCTACATACGGTTCTATGGGCTGCCATTGATTTCAATGGAAGAAGAGGAAGAATAATAATAATAAATATAGCTGCAAGCAGCCATTCCGGGGTCAAGCCGATCACATGCACTCAGAACATGTCGCTGATGAACCAAACCAAGTTTCGTAGCGATATGGCATTGTTTTTAAAATCTCGTTGCCACTAGGTGGCGCTGTCACAAAACGTTGCATGCACCCTCAGGTCATGACTATAATGACATATACCAAGATTCTTGTCGACATGCATAAGTTTTGCGAAGATACAGCCTCACGTCTGTTTTCGCGTGCTCGCCACCTCACAAAATGGCCGTCCGAAAACCATTTGGTATCGTTTGACTCGACATGCCTCAAGAAGTCTAACAACACATCCTTCATGATTTTAGACTCACGTTTGCAGTAGTTATAAGCAAAAATAGCTGTTTTTAAAATCTCGTGGCCACTAGGTGGCGCTGTCACGAAACGTTGCATACACCCTCAGGTCATGACTATAATGACATATACCAAGTTTTGTGTCGACACACATAAGTTTTGCGAAGATACAGCCTCACGTCTGTTTTGGCGTGCTCGCCACCATGTATGTTGCCACGGTATACGAGAAGGCATTGGTCTATCAAAAAACCTTTGATAACTTTTCGTCTAGGGTGTCTCTAGATGCTAGATACCAAAGGACATGCAAATCGGACCAACGGTCTAGGAGGAGTTCGACAAAGTAAGTATTACGGAAAATTCAAAATGGCGAAAAGGTATTCATGACAGAAATGAGGTCATGGGATACATTCGATTCGGCATGAGCAAAGGATCCAAAATATGCAAAAACTGTGTCTCTAGGCCTTACGAGTCAGCAGTTATGAACATGAACATAATTGGATGTTTGGACTGTTGGTGGCGCTAAAGGGTTTGAGCTAGACACACCAAAGTTGCTAGAATAACTTCTAAGACTGGCCTCTACATGTGTGCCAAATTATATAACTTTCCTACATACGGTTCTATGGGCTGCCATTGACTTCAATGGAAGAAGAGGAAGAATAATAATAATAATAATAAGAAGAAGAAGAAGAAGAAGAAGAAGAAGAAGAAAAAGAAGAAAACCGACAATAACAATAGGTGTCTACGCCCCTTCGGGGCTTGACCCCTAATAATAATAAGAAAACCGACAATAACAATAGGTGTCTACGCCCCTTTGGGGCTTGACCCCTAATAATAATAAGAAGAAAACCGACAATAACAATAGGTGTCTACGCCCCTTTGGGGCTTGACCCCTAATAATAATAATAATAAGAAGAAGAAAACCGACAATAACAATAGGTGTCTACGCCCCTTCGGGGCTTGACCCCTAATAAGAAGAAGAAGAAGAAGAAGAAGAAGAAGAAGAAGAAGAAAACCGACAATAACAATAGGTGTCTACGCCCCTTCGGGACTTGACCCCTAATAAGAAAACCGACAATAACAATAGGTGTCTTCGCCCCTTTGGGGCTTGACCCCTAATAATAATAAGAAAACCGACAATAACAATAGGTGTCTTCACCCCTTCGGGGCTTGACCCCTAATAATAATAATAATAAGAAGAAGAAGAAGGAAACCTACAATAACAATAGGTGTCTACGCCCCTTCGGGGCTTGACTCCTAATAATAATAATAAGAAGAAAACCGACAATAACAATAGGTGTCTACGCCCCTTCGGAACCTTGACCCCTAATAAGAAAACCGACAATAACAATAGGTGTCTTCGCCCCTTCAGGGCTTGACCCCTAATAATAATAAGAAAACCAACAATAACAATAGGTGTCTACGCCCCTTCGGGGCTTGACCCCTAATAATAATAATAAGAAGAAAACCGACAATAACAATAGGTGTCTACGCCCCTTCGGGGCTTGACCCCTAATAAGAAGAAAACCGACAATAACAATAGGTGTCTATGCCCCTTCGGGGCTTGACCCCTAATAATAATAATAATAAGAAAACCGACAATAACAATAGGTGTCTAGGCCCTTCGGGGCTTGACCACTAATAAGAAGAAAACCGACAATAACAATAGGTGTCTATGCCCCTTCGGGGCTTGACCCCTAATAATAATAATAATAATAATAATAAGAAGAAGAAGAAGAAGAAGAAGAAGAAGAAGAAGAAGAAGAAAACCGACAATAACAATAGGTGTCTATGCCCCTTCGGGGCTTGCCCCCTAATAATAAGCTTATAACGGAAAAAAGAATGTTGGCTTCTACAAAGCCAACATAATTAGAGTAAAGTAATGTAACAAATAAACAGTGTGATTCCGAGAACACTAAAGAGAATGGATGAGGACCTCCATCACATATACAGATGTCCTCATGCAACAATCACCATGTTCACATCCCTATAACTGTCCACTTTAACACTGACATTTACGGCATTTAGCAGACACCCTTATGCAGAGTGACTTACAACTGAGCAACTGATGGTTAAGGGCCTTGCTCAGGGGCCCAGCAGTGGCAGCTTGGTGGACCTGGGGGTTCGAACCCATGACCTTGCGATCAGTAGCCCAACACCTTAACCACTGAGCTACCACATCCCGTGTCATCGCTGACAACATTAGAACTGGCATCCCGGTCAGTGTTAATACTGACATCCCTGTTCGCATAAACTCTGACTTCATAATATATCAACAAAAAACAAGTCTACTGAGTCAGTTCCTCTAATTGTTATTTACAGACCTCCTGGACCATATCCTGAATTCCTATGTGAATTTGCAGGTTTCATTTCAAACCTACAGTAGCTGTTTCTGTAGACAAATCAGTAATTGTTCTAGACTTTAATATTCATTTTGATACGATAGAAGATCCTCTGAGAACAGCAGTTGTTCTCTTTCATCATCTCGTGTTCGAGATCCACCTATGGCAGGGCATCCGTTCCTGACCTCTACAGAAGCATCCAATTGCACCAAGTCTGGTTTGACAGACAGGAGCGCGTGCCAAAGGCAGGTAAGGTAACGCCCCTTACACGAGTGGATAATGCACCTGCACGCGTTGCCTTTCCTCAGTTCACTTTCGCTTCTTGCGACTTCTGCTCCTACCTCACAGCTCCCTGTTTTTTTTTTTGGACTGCACTTTCTGTCTTCAGGAGGACATATCACTTGATCAGCCACCGCCAGACGTGCTCGTCCTCAGCCAGGTTAGCTTCGCGAGCCGCCCACGCTCACACCCCCCTTTTTTTCTGTAGGCTGCCCGCCTGCTTTTTTCCTTCCCTATGGCGCTCTCCAAAGTGGCTCCAGCTACTCCGGTGGACAACCTATCGCGAGCCTGCCCGGCGCTTATCGCCACGAGGGATTCCCATCCCTTCTGCGTTGTCTGCACGGGTCTCAAGCATGCGCAAGAGGCTATTGATCGGCCGGAGAACTGTAGCCATTGCCTGGCGCTCCCGAAAAAGCTAAGGCTCAAGACGCCCACTTCCCAGTGTGTCGAATTCGAGCTGTCCGACTTGGGGGGGGGCCTCCCACGGCGCGGCTTCCTCTGACTGGGCTGACATGTGTCCTTCCCTGTTTGAGGATTCACTGCCGGCCAACGACCGCTTCCCCGAAGGACCGGCAGGTTCCGGGGATGAGGATCAGGAGAGGGATGTGTATGACGGTAAGCTTCTGGGGCCTCCTGCCAGCCCGAGGAAGCAGCTCCTGCCCGTCCTCCCTGCATGTGCAAAACACGTGGTGTAGAAAGTGGTCACGACAGATGCCTCCTTGAGAGGGTGGGGTGCCACACAAGAGGGCAGATCAGTGAACAGTGTGTGGCAGATCTCACTTCGCTCAGCCCATATAAATTACTTGGAGCTCCTCATTGTGTGGAAAGCTCTGATGCAATTCTCACCCCGACTTCATGTGCTGGTATGCTGCGACAATACGACAGCTGTGGCATATATCAACCGTCAAGGTGGCATGCGCTCCTCCAGGCTTCACACTCTGGCTCACAAGCTGTTGGTGTGGAGCACACGGCATTTTCTGTCATTACGGGCGAATCACGTCCCGGGCCTTTTGAACAGGGGTGCAGACCTTCTGTCGAGAGGGAGCCCTCTGTACGGAGAGTGGAGGCTCGACCCCCAGATAGTGGGGCTGCTCTGGGAGTGGTTCGGCCAGGCTGCTGTCGATCTCTTCGCCTCGCGCAAAAACGCCCACTGTCCTATGTTCTTCTCGCTTCAGGACGAGGACGCCCCCCTCGGCGTGGATGCTCTGGCTCATCCATGGCCCAGCGCACTGCTCTATGCTTTCCCTCCACTCTGCCTAATATCAGGGTGCAGGGTTTATCTCTGATCCTCATAGCTCCCAGGTGGCCCAAGGCACCTTGGCTAGCAGAGATAATTCCTCTTCTGTATGAGGAGCCGTGGCCCCTCCCGTTGCGTACGGACCTCCTGGCCCAGGCAAACGGGGAGATTTTTCATCCTCACCCGGGCAGGGTGGCTCTCTGGGCCTGGCCCGTGTGAGGGTGAGTTTGAGCATGCTGGGGCTTCCCCCCATGTTATCGCCACAATTCAGAGTGCCAGGGCCCCTTCCACACGCTCTCTCTATGATTGCAAATGACGTGTGTTTGAGACGTGGTGAGAGGAGCACCAGATCGTCTCATATCTGTGCTCAGTCACTGATATTATGGGTTTTTTATAGGGCCTTATCGAACGTGGCAGGACCTTTTCGACGATTAAGGTCTATTTGGCGGCTATTGCTGCATGTCACGCCCACACTATGGTGGGGCAGCACCCCCTTATCCGTAGATTTATGAGGGGCGCGCCGCTCCCTGCCGGTCACCAGGAGTGTGGTCCTGGACTGGGATCTCTCCATGGTGGTGGAGGTGTTGGCCCAACAGCCTTTTGAGCCCCTGGGGGATATCTCCCTCAGGTTGCTGTCCTTCAAGACGGCGCTGCTCCTGGCTTTGGCTTCCGCCTGACGTGTCAGTGAATTGCATGCGCTCTCGGTTCATTCCTCGGGCACCAAATTCTCGCTCAGCGGGGATAGGGTTTGGCTTAAGCCTAACCCGGCCTTCATGCTTAAGTGCTTTCCAGCCTTCACTGGGGGTGTGATTGAGCTCTCTGCTTTTCACCCTCCTCATTTTTCCTCTGCGGAGGACCAGAGGTTGAATGCTTTGTGCCCTGTGCGTGCCCTACGGGCGTACGTGGACAGGACGAACTCTTTTCGGGGGAGCGATCAGCTCTTCATCTCTTGGGCCCCACCGAACACGGGAAAACCCATCTCTAAACAACGCCTCTCTTGCTGGATTGTAGAAGCTATCTCCTTAGCGTATGAGTCTGAGTACATTATTCACTACCTCACATTGACATACTGAAAGTGTCAACCTGTTTGCACATTTACCTCTTGCACATTCCTTGTATCTTAATATTTAAGACTACAGTATAAAGCACATATGCACATTGTACATCCCTGTGTATCATATATTTATAACTACAGTTTACTTTCATGCACATTATTTTTCATTCTACAGTATACATATTTTTTATATATTTTATTCTACAGTATACATATCTTTTTTTTATATTTTATTCTTATATTTTCATTGTTTACTTTTATCTCATTCTTTCATTGTTGTGTTTTTCTAATAAGTGCACTGTCCATGGAGCGGTCCTGACTCACATTTCACTGCTGGTTATATATGCTCTATATAATTGTGTATGTGACAAATAAAAATCTTGAATCTTGAAACAGTGTTTTGGTACACCCATGATAGTGTAGCTCCATGTGAACGGAAAGTAAACTAGCAAAAAAAAGGCACAAACCATCTATCTGTGGCAGTAATGACTTCGTGAATTATTTCAATGGAAAAATTGATAACATCAGTCAGAAAATTCAGACTATTAATTTAATACGAAACAAATTGAAATATTTATCAGTCAGGATTTTGGCCTCATCATAGCACAGAGACAGCACTGCTGTGGGCGGTCCTTATTCCACATGTTAAATACAACACACAGCCCACAGATGGCGCTGTCCTCATTTATGTATTAATGTAACTTTTTTACACTCCATTACACCAGGAAAGCCAAAATGCTGGCTAACCAAGAAGTACTTAAACCAAATGTTGCCAACCGGGAAGTGAAGGTTTCGACTTTTGATGGCACATACACATATTGTAAAACAAAAAAGCATAAAGAAAACTAACAGTGAGTAAGCCAAATGCATTTCTGTTTATGGGACAAACAATTATACTTGACTTAAAATGTGTCACTGACAATATAAATAGTGATAGCAAAGTAAAGCTTTCTTGAATCATCGAAGTGTTCATTTGTATCAGAAAAAGGTTCATTGCTCAAAGCTTTTCAAATCAGAGCTCGACGAGGATCTCTGCTGGTGAAAGTGAGTATGCATATTAATGATGGTGACACTGCTTAAAGAAACACAATGCAAAGGGAATATGTTTCTATAAGCTCAGGTGAAAATTTATTATAGTGATTGATGGTGCTTTGATTTTTATGTAAATACAAGATTTTCTCCACAGTGCTGGGGCTATTTTTCCCCTTTTCCACCAAGGCAGTTTACGTGCTGGTTCGGAGCCTAATATAAAATCAGTCACTGTTAGCGCCTTTGATAATGTACTTTAAGTAGGGGCTGGGGGCAGAACTGGGCTACTGTTAGCACCTTTGATAATGTAACTTAAGTAGGGGCTGGGGCGGGGCTACTGTTAGCACCTTTGATAATGTACCTTAAGTATACCAATGTTTAATACACTTTTACTTTACCAGAATATGATCAGTTATCTGCACACATGATAGTAGGTAGCTACATGCTAAGGCTAACTTTTTCTGTGTTAATGATAAAATAATGATATGTCCGTTATTCTCGAGTGCAACCTCAGTTTATACAGATTGCATGGAGCTGCACATTGGATTCACCACATTTGTATGCCAATGTAGGTTCACAAAGCAATGAGCGATGAACAGTAAAGCAACATTCATCATTGTTGATGTGTTTGCTGCTGCTGCGCTAACGTTGCTGGGAAAGATGAGACGTAACACTTGGCTCTGTGATGGCTCTCTAGCCCATGGAAAGGCAAACCGGTTCTTTGAAGGTCCACCAGTGGAACACTTCGAACCAGCACCTGATTCTTTCTGGGGAAAGGGAGCACAACTGGTTCATGCTGTCCAGACAGTTTAGACAGCATGTCAATTGTGCTGTTCCAGCATGTGTCCATCTCCTGTTGTAATTTATGAGCAGGTTTGTCCATCTGTTGCTGGAAACCTACAAGTTGCCCCTTTGCTACAGTGCTTGTACTAAAATAAGCAACAATCTCCCTAGCTCTTTATTTCTTGAGGCCCTGGGAAGTCAATAGCTTTTTTTAATGACAAGATTCACAGCATGTGCTATACAATTGCCTCACCTAAGCTAATAATTGTTTAACATTCAATCATATTAGCAGCCTCATTAGTGACAATACATCTGACGAGACAATAGCAAGCTTTTCTTTACTGTCAATAAAATAAGAGGCAAATAAGAATCCATTTGGATGGAAGTACACACATCAGAAGTTAAGGTCACAGCTGTAGCCCTCTGTTTCTCCTCTGTAAACCTTTTATTGCCTTCAGTGTTTGCCTTGAATGGAGAATGCATGTAGGATCTAGAAAGGATGACAATTTATGAAGCCAGCATCCTCTCCACAATGGTAAAAGGCTGTGAGTCTCATTAATCCTTGTGTGTTTTGTAGGAAACAAAAAGGAACACACACACACACACTAATATATATATATATATATATATATATATATATATATATAGAGAGAGAGAGAGAGAGAGAGAGAGAGAGAGAGAGTGAGAGTGAGACAGAGATTTGTATGAAAATACCTTAACATGGACAATGTATTATTTTTGTAGGCCAGCTGCTGGGAGCAAATCAAACACTGGACCTAAAAAAAAGCCACTATAATTACAGATGACTGTTGGGTGAACTGTCACTTGCCTGCCAGACCACTAGATGGCAGGCTGACAGGTATACTTGTGTTTCATGTGTTGCCACCTGTGTCTTGTTAATGTTTGATTAGGTTTTTTTTAATTGCAAAACATGACCATAGATTAGCTAGCTACATGAACATGACTCATTGACTCAGCTAGGCAACATAATCTTAATAAGCAAACAAGAAACATGACAAACATTGACATAAAACAGCATGAACATGGTGCTCACATGGCTAACATAACATGACTGTCATGGTAACTTGACATTGAACTCATTCACAATTTTAAAAATTCATACACACGATTAACATAAACATTAACTAGCCTCTAACATTTCAGCATTTCCACCTACAATGACTCACCACACTCTCAACACCTGGACAAACACATATAACAAACCTAATCAAACATTAACCAGACACAGGTGCCAACACATGAAACACAAGGAGACCTGTCAGCCTGCCATCTAGTGGTCTGGCAGGCAAGCGACATACCTTATCTAACGTATGAAGTCAAAGGCTAGTGTGAACCAAAAAAAAAAAAAAAAAAAATCACAGGAGCCTGGTAAGCAGTGGAAAATATGTATTTTCTTCTATTTTCCAGCTTATTACAGTACTATCCAAAACAATATATGAATTACAACATGACGTATTCATTCTTTTTGCTGACATATCTCGTGCACCTTTACCTTGCGTATGACAGTCTAGTGAACAAGCTTAATACCCGTATATTAGGCTACCATTAATGAGGCATTTAGGCATAATAAGTATGTTACTGTATGCTAGCAGGGACATCCCAGTTTGTCATGGGTGTATTGGGCGTCTTGGAAGAATAATATGAAAGATGTGAATTAGAACAAAACAGTTGCATATCTCATTGGTCACAATTCATTTCAGCAGTCAAGTAGACTAGCATCCACTTAAACCATATGATTTGTCTAGATACATGGGCATATAATTGCCCAATGACAAGTATGATTGAAGTTTAAATATTAGGGATCACAACAAAAGCAAATTATTTTATCAACTTTATCGACAGAAACAAATGAAAATGTTCCCCATTTCAGAATGTCCTCTTTTTTAACAGGTTCCATTGACAACCCATAACAATAAACTCTCCTAAACTCACTGTGTTACATTAATATATGATCCATGGAATACCTGAAGCTCCCTGTGATCACTCTGGTCTTGAAAGGACAGACAACAGAAATACATCAGATTAAACAGAAATAAAATAAAAATAACACAATCGACAATGATGTAATTATCTTAAGCACATTCCTAATTGATCTGATTTGGTTTGATCAATTAACATCTTGAAATGTTCATTTTATAATGGATTTAAAATTAATTATATTGGCTTTATACAGTCACGTTGAAAGAAAAAAATTACTTCAAAATTCCAATTCTATGATCTGTAGTTATTGCATAGAGTCAGGTGATCTGAGCTGGTTTCACTTACTAACATTCTGAAATATCCATTTTATAATATATTAAATTGCGCCTCCTGGTGCATTTATATTGACAGATATGTTGAGTTTGAAGAGAAATTATTAAAAAGTAAAGTTGGCTAATCTTTATTGGGACCATAGAGTAGGTCATGCTGATTTAGGACTGTATTTTATAATGGATTTTTAATGATAACTGTTTAACGAAGTTGGCTTATTCCATTTTATTTTTTTCTTTATGTACCTCATTTTTAATATGTAATGATTATTAAAATGTTAAAACTTTGTTCTCATTTTTTATTACAAAAATATTGTTTCCTCTTCCAGCTCTATTAGAATAATCTATTAGACACTGACCAAGACAGGGAGTTTGTTAATCAGGGTTGTGTTGTTCATTGTTATTTATGGTTTGAGAATAATCCACCAAACCAAAACTACCTGCCCAAAACAATGTATGATTTTGTTCAGCAAGACTGCTGTGTCTGATGCATTAACATCAGTTTCACAAACACCAACATGCTACAGCCAGGGAAGTGTCACTGATCTCTTGAGAATGCTCCACCAGCCAAATAATATGAGGATTAATAGGAGGAATATCCCTAATCAGCAGATGTTTCAAGGTTGGACATGTGATGTCACATCCTGTAGTGTCTTTACATGCAAGGTATTGATTACATCAGACTGTAATAAATTTCTTATGTTTGCTTACAATCTATATTTTCAGTTTGCAGTTTTTTAACAGACCAACCTATCACCTACTCAATACTGTATATCTTATGAGAAAAGAAATGATAGTGACCCTTGTTCAGGAATCAGGTAAGAGCTACCCAAGGGATTTATTTAGTTACACACTGCAAAAGGTTCATTTTCTAATTAGTGTTTAAGCTTATGTGAAATAATTAAAGAGACCATGGCCAATGAAAGCAGAAATCAAGGTCATTCAAACTGTTTTTATCAAACTTTTCCTTGTGAATCATTGTGAGTTCTAAAATTGATAATTAGATGGTGTAGGTTTCCAAAGACTTAATGTCAATATTATAAATGCTGATATAAAAAGGTTTTAGACACATATACAACCATCAGCCATAATATTAGACCCAACTATGTAATATTGCACTGTAAGAAATCATTTGTGTGGTTTGTCAGTAAAGCTTAAAATAAAGAACATTTTCACCATAAAATAGGTTTGTTACATGAACTTGTATTATTGAATTTCCACAACAGTTAATATCTCTGTACTAGTGTGAGGGAATAAAGTCAGTTTATAGTGTTTAACTGAGATGAGGAACATTAATGTAACACAGTAGAGTTTATTTATTACTACACAAATCTTTATGAGGATGTTTATGAAGAACAGAATATATCCTTATTGTGATGAAATAAACACACGATGATAAAGCGTGCAGTACAAGGGCTGAAAAACGTCCTGATTCCGCGCATGCGCACTGAAGATGAGACGGGGGTACTGAATTCTTTGGAACACCGGTATTGTTGTAGCACCCTGCCGTAAACCGAATCGAGCGATGAGAGTTATAACATAAACAACAATAATAATGTTAATTCCCGATAAGACACTGACACCCCAGGTGGAACGTGTGATTGTTCTGGATCGGATTACGTCACTGTGACGTAACAGAACCCGCAGTAAGGCGATGACAGCGAGGCGGTTTGTCATTGAACTCTAACTGAGTTACGATGCAGCACTTCATGACTTCTGCACATATCCCACTGCGCCCCCTACTGTATGTCGGTGGAGCTTCAGTCACAGCAGCAGTTTGTTATTATTTATTTAAGATGCGATTCGATGGAGAGAAAGAAGGAGAGAACGAGGACACACGTGTTACAGAGGGTTGGGACATACACACATACACATGCACATACACATCTAGACACACAAACACAAATACACACATACACATACACACACAAATACACATACACACACATATAAACACATACATACACACACACAGACACATATACACATACACACAGACACACACACAAATGCACATACACACACATATAGACACACACACACACACACACACACACACACACACAAACACAAATATAGACACAAACCCCCTCTCTCTCTCTCTCTCTCTCTCTCTCTCTCTCTCTCTCTCTCTCTCTCTCTCTCTCTCTCTCTCTCTCGTTAAAGCTCTAAGCAGTAATGAGTGTGTATGTATCTGATGTTATGGTTGTTTTTATTTACACCCAGTACAGCCTGTCTCTTTACTGAATCCAGCCCTGATGTGTGATGATGCCACACAGACGGACAGCGCTGTCCATGAGGTACAAACCACCATCACAAACATCGCCCATTTTCAGAACGTTGCAGAAAACCTTTACTGATGAATCTGTTACTGAACATTTTGGTACCGTTGTGTGTTGGCTGTTGGAATATCCAGTCTTTCATGGTTTGAGCATTTTAATATTTAAATGAAAGTTAAATGATAGTGTTTGGAGCCTGAGGGCATGAGCAGTCAAGGCTGGAGGGTATATTAGATACATACATGTCCAGGTAGCACATGTATGTACTGAGTGCAGACTGGTTTGAGATCAGGATTTTCACACAGTCTCTAGAGTTTACTCAGAAAAAACAACCAGTGATCAGAGAGAGAGAGAGAGAGAGAGAGAGAGGAGAGAGAGAGAGAGAGAGAGAGATCACTGATAAGAGAGATAATTGAATAAAGTTCAGACTAGTTGGACTTGACCAAGAGGCTTCAGTAACTCAGTTAAGAACTCTGGTGAGCAGAAAAACATCTCAGAATACACAAGATGTTTGCGATAGAGTGAGAGAGGTTTAACCATGTCTTCATTTTAATGTTCAGTGACAAGATATTCTATTTTTCAATAAATAGGGGAAGAGAAAAAAACAACAAACAAACAAAAATAATAATAATAATAATTACCCGTGTTTTCCAGATTGCTAACTTCACCTTTCCTATCAGGTTGTTTAACAAACACACTTTCTGTTCTTTCTGTATCTGTATTTGAGGCCCCCAATAAAAACTTTATATATATCTATATCCCCTTGATTAAGCCTCCACTGTAGATCAGACGTCCTCTTCTCTATGGGAGGCTTATACTGCATTCTCCACCTGTCCCTCACAAGGAAGTCTGCTATTGCAAGACTGCAGAGGTGAAGTAACAGAGTAAAAATTCTTCGTTATTTTACTTAAGTACATTTTTCTGGTATCAGTACTTTACTCCACTATTTATTTTTCGGACAACTTTTTACTTTTACTCATTACATTTTTACACAAATATCTGTACTTTTTACTTCTTACATTTTCCAAACGGACTCGTTACTTTTAGTATTATTCCTTCTCATTGGGCGCTGTTTCCAGCCTATCATCCTATCATTGTGCGGCTTTTTCCCCATGTGACTGGTGTACTGTATTATTTACTGGCTATCAGACATAGACTAAGGATAGCGGAGCTAACAATGAGCAGCACGCCTACAAAAGGAATGGCTAATGTTCATTCAGAGGGAGTCACCGATGTTAAAATAACTAACAACGAGGACATTCCTGAACACACATGGCCATATATGAGGGAGATGTTTGTAATAATCGGCGCCAAAAAGGATTCCTGGCGAATGCGTTGTGAATTGTGTCACCCAGGGGGGGTTCTAGCCCTTTTTTAGGGTGGCTTCAGCCCCCTGTCTGTAATCTCAGCCACCCTAAAACTATAAGGATCATTTTTACTTTCATAAATAAACAATAAAAATGACGTTAAAATGCAGGACATGTCGTCAATGGGAAAGAAAATTATTAATTTTGTCATTTGTAAAACATCACAATAATTTTGAGTTGTTTTCAAGCACAGAGCTGGAATCTCCCTACAGTCTGGGATATGGCCTTGGTGTACATTATATTTCCAAAAGTATTGGGTCACCTGACCTTTCCTGCTATATGTGGTTGTTTTCTGATCTCATCCCTACTGAACACCTTTGGGATGAATGTGAACGCTGACTCCACCCTACCTCAACTACATCAGTGCCTGCCTTTCCTACCACACACAAATATCCATCAGCACACTCCAAAATTATACACACACACACACACAAATATATATATATATATATATATATATATATATATATATATATATATATATATATATATATATATATATATATATATATATATATAGTACAGACCAAAAGTTTGGACACACCTCATTCAAAGAGGTTTCTTTATTTTCATGACTATGAAAATTGTAGATTTACACTGAAGGCATCAAAACTATGAATGAACACGTGTGGAATTATAAACGTAACAAAAAAGTGTGAAACAACTGAAAATATGTCATTCTAGGTTCTTCAAAGTCGCCACCTTTTGCTTTGATTACTGCTTTGCACACTCTTGATGAGCTTCAAGAGGTAGTCATCTGAAATGGTCTTCCAACGGTCTTGGAGGAGTTCCCAGAGATGCTTAGCACTTGTTGGCCCTTTTGCCTTCACTCTGCGGTCCAGCTCACCCCAAACCATCTCCATTGGGTTCAGGTCCAGTGACTGTGGAGGCCAGGTCATCTGGTGCAGCACCCCATCACTCTCCTTCGTGGTCAAATAGCCTTTTTACGTAAGTACATGTCAGAGCCCATACTTCTTTACTTTAACTTGAGTAAAAGAGTGTAGTCACTACTTCTACTTTTACTGGAGTCTTTTAAAAACTGAGTATCTGTACTTCTACTTGAGTAAAGGATGTGTGTACTTTTGCCACCTCTGCAAGAGTGTTATTTTCACTGTGATATAGTACAGAGCTTTCTTTACTGCTGACTCCAGATCTCTCAGTTTAGGGGTATTAAAGGATAAAATAGAACCACTGGCTTCTTCTACTTCTTCCTCACTGATAGCTCGAGTGATCTTAATTTTTGGAAAGTCCTGTTCATCTAGTTTGTCCCTTCGAGGTCCTCTTACAATGATGTTTCTGTATCTGGTCGGTAACACAGAGAAGTTTTCATCCTTCATCTTGAAAATGAGACGTGCTGATTACAAGCCTGTCACCACTTTAATGGCCTTGTCCAGTCTCCAACCATTTCCATCCAGTGCATGTCCCAGCTTTGTAACTCCAATTCTTAGAAGGCAAGCTTTCACAGTTGCTTAAGACAAAATAAACAGTTCGCTAATAGCCCCATAGAGTTCACATAAAGCCTTAGCGCTGGTGTGTAATGTAAACTCTGACAATGAAAACTGTGATGAATTCCTGTGATTAATAAAATGGCCTG